>NC_090941.1:397641783-397945846 GCF_040938575.1 Ambystoma mexicanum | reverse complement strand
GTCATCAGAGGTCAAGGATCACGTGATGTCACTTCTGCTAGCCCTGACATTTTGGTGAAATGACATACCTGAATGTTAGCGCATTAGTATTTTGAATAAAGACTGATACAGAAGAAGACTCAAAAGTCTATGAATTGATTAGTTGTTGAAGAGAAAGGATATAAAAAAACTTGCAGTTGAAAAAGAAAATGGGGGAGAGAAGGAAAGTAGAGAAAACTGAAACAGAAGAGGGGCATAGGATGGAAGTAATGGAGGAGAACCGGACAATGGGCCTCATTATGACCCTGCCGATCCGGTAACAACTGTGCCGGTAGGTAGGTAGGTAGGCCACCGCCACCGTTGTTACTGGACCTGCAGAGTACAAGTCTGCGATCCGGATGCCTTTCTGCCTGCGAGGTCTGACCTGGTGGGCGGAACGGCACCCGCTTGCAGACTTTGACAGAAGTACTGGCACTGTTGCACACAGTGTTGGTGCTTCGGTCCTCCCCATTCCCATTGAGTCTTATGGGACTCGAATGGGAAAGGGGAGTTACTTTTTCCGGTACCTGGCATCCGGGACCGCCAGGGCTGTAATTCCCTGGTAAAGCCCCAAAGCCACGCCACAAAAATCACAACTCCGGCGGCAGCCGTGACGTTTTTACCAGCACGGCTAACGCCGGGGTCATAATGAAGTCCAATGTCCTCTAAAATGCAACATTGAAAACCGAACACCATATAATCACATGATAGTCAGATGTTAAAATATACTGTATACATCCTGAAAAGTTTTTGTGATACATAACGCCACTGCTGACAGGCTGGGGGATTAATAGCCCGGAAGTGGGCACAGATCATCCCATCTGTATCTGTCAACCTAAATAAAGTACATCACCATACGCTATGTTAATGTCCATCTCTCACCATCGAATTCATTCTAAAAACCCTAGTTAGAGTATAGCTCTTTATTACAGTCAGAGACTTAAAGTTAATATGTTTATGGGAGTGAATGCCCAAAAGTCTAACTGAAGTACTCTTGATGTGATCTCATATTTCAGCTCATTGAGGGCTGTTAAAACCTTTTTCCCATGGGCTTGTTGCTTGCAATGGGCTGAGAGATTTCTTGGAAAGGGTAACTTCCATAAGATAAACCTGTGCTACTTGGTTCCACCATGGAGATGCAACCAGTTTGGAGAAATATTTCCAATGTAATGTTATTAATTTAAAAGCAATTATGAATAATGGCATTTTTGATGTCCTCTATGATTGGTGGAAGCAGTTTCATGTGCTTGATTTAACATTATGCTTCAAAATAGGGTAGATACTGCCCTCTGATATGTTATGGTATTGTGCATTTGTATGGCGCCTTTTAACAATGGTATGATTTCAAAGCACTGTGGGTGGACACCCTTGGGGGCCGTAGTCCAGGTCAGTGGAGAGAGTAGTGTAGTAAATAGTGCTTGGGTGCACTCAGTATGTGTGCAGGCTGGGTGGAACAGGTGGTTTGTAGCAGCATTCTAGTGCTAGCATGGTGCAGTGGTTGTGTGAGATCAGTAGAATGTGGGCAGCAAGGCCAATTAGACTTAGGTAGCAGCATTCTTGCCGCGGTGGAGCTTGCGAATGTGATTATGTGTGCAGATAGACTGTTTTTTCGTGGTTATAGGTGCATTCTTAAGACTGTTGAGGTGTTCACGAAGATGAATAATTATGTGTGCAGGTAGGCCGAGTTTATCAAGGGGTATAGCTTCATTCTGTTGTTTGTTGGTGCAAGGTAGAACGTTAGCATATTGGTGTATTTGCTTGTCTGTGTGGACTAGAGGGAGACCCTGTACCTGATGACCTTCCAGTGCCTGTCAACATGATTGTAGTTCCGTCTGGTCTTTGAGGCTATTAGTTCAAGCAATTGCAGGTCTTGTTTACTCTGTAATTGCTTATTGGAAGACACCTTCTCAGAGTGCAGCTGTATACAGTTCAGTTCTATTGGTCCTCTGACTGCATCCTAGAAATGATGGCTGGTGCTTCTGAACCCAGTACAGCATCAGCGTCTATGGCCATTCCTGTATTCGTGCGCAATTGTTTGTTGGGGGCACCTTCTCAGGGTGCAGTTGCATACAGTTCTGTTCTATTGGATGTGTGACTACATCCTTGATATGATAACTGGTACTCAGTGAAACCGAAGGTCCAAGATGAGGCCTGGCCTTGCTCTTGTTCTGGTGTGTGGATAGATTGGGGTTTCCTAACAAGCAGTCCTTCTTGAATATGTAACATTTTCTGGAATGTCATTAATACGCTAAACTCTTTTTCAAATAAGGGAAACGTTTTTGGATCGTGTAAATATAGATAATATTTTTTAATGTGTTCTATCTTCTTACATCACCAGTTTGTTTTCGGTAAGATGTTTGCCAAATTTCTGAAAAAATCCTGTATCCCTTTTCCCCACCCCCACCTCTTATAACCCCTTATCCACACCCCCTATATTTTTTGAAGAGTTTAATCATGAAAAGGTTTTTGGCAAACAAACTCATCAAAAAATATACTGGCAATGTAACAACATTGTACACTTCTAATGATTGTATCTTCTTTCTGAGCAGTAATGTAATCATTAACTGCACCATCTTTACCCTCTTGATGAATAGAAGGTTCACTTTCAGCACATTATTTTTAACAGGTTACTGCTGTTATATTTCTCCCAGCAGATTACACATATCAATGGATTGCTCTTGCAGAACTCTGGTTTTGCCTAATTGATCTGAAAAATAATGTCATGTTTTCTAAGGACCATCCATCTCTACATTACCACATTTTTTATGACACCAACTCATCAATTGTTTGGATCACCTTTGCATGAGTTAAGAGATCATTTTCTGCATGCTGCACACTCTGGCATTCCAATTCTTCAATTGTTCAATAAATCACTTTTTTGGGGATAATCGGAATCTGTAATTATAACTAGTTCTTGCGCTTCATGATTCGCGGAACTAAGGACAGCTCCACCTATGGCCATTAATTCTGCCACTACTCTGGGACCAAGTTTATAACCAGCTCAGTTTTAGGGGTATCATTCACACAAGCATGTCAGAGGTCAGTTACTTAGTAATTCTCATTATTTTATGTGCTTTGGTAAGATCATACACTATCATAAATGATAGACATTCCCTGACAGGTGTTTTCTTCATACACTGTATGAGGAGAAGATATGTATGCTTGCATATTGTCAGTTATTTTCAAATTGTTTTCTACTAAACAGTTGATATTCACACAGTAATGCAGTTCTGCAAATCATTGAGCCATTGGAATGTTTATGTTTTTGCCATATCTGGTCTCAGCTGGCAAGCCTTTCATTGTATGAATCCAGAAAGTAATTCTTGAGTTAGAGACATTCCAAGTTCACACCAGTTTTTTTCCTAATATTACAGATGGTGGATAGTGTGAGGTCTCAACCATAATGTCTTTCCCATGTATCAAGGGATGGTATAATTTCAATGCCCATACCATTGCCAGGAAATACTTTTCACATTCATTAAACCTAATTTTAAAAGTTGATAATTACTTGCATATGACATTAATTACCATATTAACCTGTTCATGCTTCTGAAACAAGAACATATATAAAGAGGGGTCAGAAAATTCTATTTGCAGGAACAATACCTTATTTTAACAGGTTAAGCAATGCAGGGTGCTTAGGAGAGATTTATTTTTAGTAGCTCGAGAGCCTCCATTTGTGAGTCCCCCAGCTCCCACTTCATCCCTGCCTTCAAAATATGGACTAAGGTCTTGGCATATTCTGCATCATTTTCTATGAATGTATTACTATAGTTTGTCAATTCTTACAGACTTCATAACTCAAGTTGATTTATTCTTTTTCTGAGGCTAAAGTGCCTCAACTGTGATCTCAAAAAACAAATTGATCAAAACAACTGTGGGGGGAAATGCACAGGTAAAGTGCAAATGTAGAAAGTCACCATGGTCAAAACACAGCTTACGTTCTTAATAGATAGTTTTGCACCTCCATTCCTTAATTTTGTCAGCCTGTCGTCGATTTCCATAAGGTATTCTTCCACGTTTTTACTTTTGATTAGTATGCCATTTACATAGGCCAAATACAGGGCTTTATGTAAGAATATATTGTTTTCATTCCCAGTGTTATTGTAACCAATTGGGGCATGTGTACACACATATTGCTTCTCCAAAAAGGTAAAGGCAAGTTTATATTGTTGTTCATGGATTGCCAATATCCATTTGTCAAATAGAGATCAAAGATTCATTAAGAACCTTGGATCTGTGCATGTCTCTGATCAATATAAATGAGAGATTGCCTTAACATGTGCACCCTCGTGTCCAGATCCCTTAGGATTCTCTTGGCCATTGGCTTTTAATATTGCTACTAGTGGGCTCGTAAAGGTGAGATGATCAGGTGATTAATCCCATTGGGTTCCACATTTTGGATGATCTCAGTAAGTCATTCCATGTTGCAAGGGGCTTGCAGCACTGTTTTTACACCAGTGCCGTATCAGGGTCTGTAGGTACTGTTGTGAAATGTAGACATGGATGTCCACATTCATACGAATGAAAATCCATAAACATGTGTCTTGTTCATCGTTCTCACAGCTATCACTCATATTCATCAGTTTGCCAGTCATCTGACAGAAAAGAAACCTGGGAATATTTCCAGGGTAGCCATTTTTCAAATATATTTACATTGAGAGGAAAGATCTCAGTATGTAGTATTTACATGGATAGAATATTTCTAAGTATTGAGATAGATACTGGTAGCTCAGAACACTCATTTATCACCCAAAGTGTCAAAGGTAATGCCCTCCGCTGCACAATGGGGCAGGGTTGTAATCATGAAATTCCATTGTAGTCAAATATAGAGAGTTGCGGGTGAGATACCATCATTCATATTGTAATAACAATCATCAGATATTTCACCAATGATAGGATTTGTTAAATCCATTGAACAATGTTTGTTTTCAATCGTCATTCCAATAGAGGTGTCTAGAAACAAAATTACACTTTGAGGATCAACTGCTTGCTTTACTTAATGTCATAAAGAAACTAACTTTGCACTTGATTTTATTGGTGATTTTAATTTCTGGGCCGTTTCGGTAATCTCTGCCTTAGAGGCACTAAACGTACTCAGCATGTTAGGGTTCCTACACATAGAGAGGGTACAGATAACAAAAACCGAGTAAAGAAAAATACATGGTTTTGTGATGAGGCCATTAGGTGCCAAAAGCTGAAGAGAATTTGCAAACATTATTGGCATAGAAATCCATGTCCTGTCCCTATAACTGCTTATAAGAAGCCCGTGATTGGCTACAAACTAGCCATTATCTCAGTCAAACAGGCTAATTTTAATTCCAGAATAGCTTATGCCAAATCAAGCTTGAGGGAAGGAACTCTTTTTGATTTTGAGAGTGTTATAAGCGAAAAATGCTTAGATTCCAGAAACGGAAAAAAGTGATCTCTGGTGTCAGAAAAATCAAGACAAATTAAACAGGAAAATGATTAGTCAGCAACAATGCAGTCGAACTCGAGAACAATGTCAGCAGCATTTAACTCCCTCTTTTGAAGTATGTCATGGTACTTGTTGTCTCTCACTGAATGCTGACCATGCATGTCACTGAAAGTGAGGTCATTAATTCTGTGAGATGCATGACAGCAACCTCTTGTTAAGGGCTATCTGTCTGGGAAATGTTATTAAGGACTCCTTAGAACTATTTACTCCCTGGATCACTAAATTTGCTAACTCCTCATTTGTATATTCCAGTGTGCTGGTTTGTCTTAAGGATGCTTGGTATTAAGCTCCTTTTGAAAAAGGGAAACCTGGATCCTGCATTGGCCAGTAATTATCGGCCTATTACTAACTTCTCTTTTTTTACTAACGATCTTGTATAGGGATGATTACCTCCTGTTTCAGGATTTTATCGAGACACACAATCTACTTGGGGTTCCCCAATTGGGTTTCCATGCTAAGCATGGTACTGAGACTGCTCTTATGACCTAAAGTATAATTTCACGGGTATCATTGATCATGGTCATACAGCCCTCCTGATGCTGCTTGATCTCTCAGCAGCTTTTGACCTGGTGGATCACACTCAGCTTGTAGGTAGGCTGGTTGAAACCACAAGGTGTTCAGGCAGCGCTGCAGCTTGGATAGAGTATTTTGGGTGGAATCCGTATAATTGTTCAAAATAAAAAAATGAATGGGAGATTTGTTCGAACAAGTTCCCCATTCAGTGGTATTATAGTGAACAAGGTCAGCAGGGGCTGCAGGGATGTCCCCCACACCTTTGTTCACTACAATGTCAGCAGGGGTGTCCCCTGCACCCGTTAGAATAAAGTTATGAGAAAAAAAGAGGACCCTATTTAAATCAATAAAAGCTTCCTCTTCAAAGAAGGTGTGTCCTTTACTATTCTGTGGCGGCAAAGTATATGGTTGAGTATTTCCAGGAAAAATACTTCTGTACAATGAGGTAGGAAATGAGCTGACCAAAATGCTTTCTCTTGAAAGTTGAAATCCATTGGGAATCCCCCAGTCTGGACCACATTTTATTATTAATAACATTCAAATGAATTACTAATTGACATATTGGCCCTCATTACGAGGTTGGCAGTAACCAGCGTGTGATGTCATAACCAACATACATGTTCTGTGTTTTAAAAGACAAAGTATAAAGACCAGATTCCCATTTACCTAACAAAGTAAATGTGGGAATCTTCTAATCTTTCAGTAATTGTCCAGGCAGTGTTTCACTAAAAACGATCAAACAGACTTTTGAGCAAACTGGAATTCCTTTTAATTGAAATGGGGAACCATGTGATCTCTTTTTGATTTTTTGTATAGTAGTTAGACTGTTGATTGCATCTCTTGAGTTATTCACTGGTTAACCTAGACCCTCACTGTAGACACACCATGGATACATATTCCAAACGGTTTCCTTCATCGAAAACACACTCATTATTTGAGGGAAGATTTATTTGTATAGTTTCAGTGGATGTCAGTGGATGTCCCCTCACTGTCAGCTCGTTACTTTCATAGTTCTGATGGTCATGTCGGGCACTTGAGTATTTTGGAAATTCATTTTCATTGGTCTGGGTGATTTTCAATCAGTTGACAAGTATTGTTTAAACTGACAAAACTGCTACTTCTTTTAACTTATTTTAGTGGCAAGTTTGAGTCTTATTGTTCCCTCATAAGAAAGGTATGTCCTGAGGAGCCATGACCATTAGTGGATTGATGATTTGATGTTGCCTCTTTATAATTTCCAGTTCAGTGATTACAACTACTGGACTCTCCTCCAACAAAAGATGTGTAACTCTTGAAGGAGGGACCTAAGGGTAATGGTAAGATTATCACATATTCTTTGGTTCACAGTGTCAAGTACTTCTCAAGATATCATGGTTGATTGTGACCATGTGTCTACAGAAGCCAATAAGTCATGCTGTTCCTGAACCTCCAGAACAAAATATCTTTCATTTTCAACTTACATTTCCTTATCGAATAATAACATTCAAATTGCACATTTTATTACATTCCTCTTGCTCGTAGCAGCAACCATGCCTAAGAACATTTTAATTGCCCTTTATTTCTTCACAGCCTACAATATAGCATCTTTTATATTCTATTTTCTCTGATTAACTTTGCGGACTTGATATGTCAGCATTGACCCATTCTGAGTGTGTATTAGTTAATGGAGAACATGACATTTGATAAAACTATACAACAACATATGTAGGACCTTTGGGGTTATTTCCCCCTCCCCCATTCTTCTCTGACTAGATTTAAGGGATCCCTAAGAGGGTTGCAAACAGAGGTTCAAAGGGACTAACCCCTACTCAATTCCAGGGAATACCCCTGTAGGGAAAAACAGGCATGGCAGAAGGACATCACAAATTCTCTTCAGTTGTTCTTCCAAGCAACCTAACATGCCTTTAATGGTCTTGTTGACTCATTCCTGATACCATTGTTTTGGGGATGGAAAGCTGTTGAAATCATGACAGTTACTCCACAATCCTCTCACATTGCCCTCATATATGCAATTACTAATTGCAATCCCTGTCAGAAATGACTTGTTTGGCTAAACTCACACAAGAGAATATCCCAATTAGACCTCTTACCACCACAAGGGGTTTGATGCTCCACAACTAGACTGTGCAAACCTGTTGACATGTTCTACCAGCACCAACATGTACTGGTACCCTGTGGTGGTTTTAGGACCCAAAAGACTCTCAATATCCACCCATATCCTCTTGGAAGGGCACCAACCAAACAGTACTGTAATTAACTGAATTGCAGAGCTCGCGTTCTAGTTTTTTCTGCATCTATTTCAGGATCAGGAAGCCCAACAGACATCCTACTATAATGGAGTCTTCGATTGCTGTGCAGCACATAGAGATTTTTCCGCTCAAGATAAACTCTATCATTGGTGATGGGCATTGGTGAGGCCATCAATCTGCATTGGTGAGGCCATCAATCGCTCTAATATTGCAATCTTGGCCTCAGATGCACTAACCATCTCGCATCAAATATCACCTGAAGGCTGTGACTATACAAACCATGTCATGGACTGCAGGAGTAATTTTCCCATTTATGAAGAGATGCTAAAAAAAATATTGTGGGAACCAGAGTCTCCTTTGGGGACCCAGCACCATTCCCAACTCAGAGTGAACAAATATGGTTTAGGTGCAACCGAGCCTACTGCAAATTCATATGCTATTAAGCCCAATTTGACTATGGTCTCTTTGATGAGATCAGTAATGACTGGCCCATTTAGGTTTGCTCTTGCAGGCTAGTGATCCCTTACTGTGGGTAAAGTCTCCACACAGAAAATATTCTCTTTTCTATGGAGAATGATAGGCCCTGTTACTGGGATTTCCCTTCAGTTTTCAGATGGGCTTTCATGGAAAAGGGTGAAAAACGTTCTCCTTACCCTCCTATTTGTTTTATTGTTCTAAGAAACTTTGTCTACTGATGTAGGTGTATGTACTCACATACCAATCATCAGCTTTTGCAATATTCTCGTCCACTACCGCTAGTGTATATATGCCTATCTATTCTTGAGAATTTGCCTGAGGCCAAATTGCTTGCATCAGGCCAAATTAAACACTCCTTCAACACTCCTTCAAATGTGTCAACTTTATTTCCATAAGAAGGCTGCTTACATTTTCGAATGCATGGGCTACACCTAGGGAGCCAGCTGAATTATAATATGCGTGACCTAGATCAGTATACGACTCTAGTGCCTCAAATCAATCATAAATATACTTCTTCACCTCATAAGCTTGTACTAATTCATTGGGGGTCTATTGACTGAGATTTTCCGAGGTGCTGTGGCTTGAAGTACTTTCTTATGCATTTGAGGTCTGTCTGTTGTCCTCCTTCTGCTCCTCAAGCTTTACATTGTGGAGCATCATCCGGTCTCTCTGCTTCTACACCTCATATCTCTGCTTCTGTTCATCTAGTGCTACTGTCCTCTCTACAGAAGGAGGTTCCTAATAGCTAGCTCAGTTTCAGTCAGACTACCCTGAGACGTGGCTGAGCCTGGGCAACTTTATGCTCTCACCATATGCACATTAACTGTAATAGATACCCTTCAACTGTTGCACAGAAACATCTCATCTCATAGAAGGCAACCAGAAGACATACAGTACTCTCATTCAAGTGGTTGAAATTGTGAAGCCATAACCCTTTTGCAGTTGCAGTCTACCGCTTGATTTATGCAGAGCCAAAACACAGTCCCAACAACTAACAGCTGCCCTGGAATAAGAGACCCATTTCCAGTAGCCTTCCCAGAGTAGAACTGCGGTACAAGGAAATCCACAACAATGAACAATGGTGAGTACGTCATCACTACAGTGCTGTCTATCCCCAGGATCCAAAGCTGCTATTGTAAATGTGCTGTTTAAAATTGCCTGCTTTACAGGCTGAATACATAGTGAACAACAGAGAAAGTACACAGTCCCGGATGGTGCTGGTTGTAGGCTAAGGCCCCTGAGTGGGTCACACCACTTGAGCCGGCCTGCCGAATACCTGACAGAGGGTGGAAATATGCTTTCGTGGATTAACAAAATGGGTAGGTATAAACATCTTAACCAGTGCAGGGAAGACACTTACATAAATCAAATATGCCGTATTCCCAGCAACAACAAATAAGCACACACATATATACCCTCCTTGCATATTTTTTTCCTCTCCAAGCATACATTACGAAACATGTCAGCACACTTTTATTTTTCATTTCATCTTCTGGTTTTACATCCACATATTCTGTACTATGGACTTGGCCAAACCCCTAATTACATGAATAGATCACAAGACTATCCCTCCACCCTTGGGAAGAATGACAGGAACAGCTATCACTGTTGCTGTCCTCTTTCTCTTCTTCACCCCCACTGAGCTGGTTACCTTCATTTTAGGGTCAAGGTCACTACCTGCCCCTAGGGTCTGCTCAGCCATCCTTGCTTTTTCAAAAGCTTGCATGCTCCTTAGCATGACAGGCTTACCAACATTTCTGCCACAGAGAAGTCCCCCTGCGTGGAAAAGATTAAGAATGGTAGTGGCATTGAAACCCTTCACAGTACCCATGTTGAATTACATCCTAACCACAAATACCCAGTTATTTTGTCTTGTCTGGCAAAGCTGTAGGCACAATATAAAGCTATATAGCAACACTGCCAACGGTGGAAGGAAGGACTACTAACTTGCAAGAGTCCAGAAATGACTACTGGTTTCTAAACTCCTACTCAGACCCACACTACTAATATGTACATGAGTGATCTCAATCAAGGCCAAACACCCACAACATGAATGGTCTGCTTCCTTTGCCTCTTTAAGGTGTCTCGGACTGAGACCAGGCAATATTATTAAAGGGGGTTGGTAACCAGCATGGAAGCATTCAAAGCCAAAATAGTATAGTAGATACCAAAATAGAAGACATGACCAATCAAGGATCTATACAAGACTTTAATTACACTGAAAGGACAAATTATTAAAACACTAGAAACACAACTGTTAAGGAATATATTGATAATTCAGACCTTTGAAGAAAAGGGGCACTGAAATACATGGGTCTGCAAGTATATAGTCTATGTAGGAAGTTCAAGTTCAAGTACAAGATTATATATTGAAGTGAATAGGTGGGATTTTAAATGTCAATAATGCCCAGAGAACATATCCATGAGGACTGAGTCACCATTAGATATATCATTGTCTTCTTTCATGAGCTTGAGAGCATCAAGTCTGATTTCTGGTGCTTTCTAGTGCATCAAATTGGTTTCAAGTCAGTTGAGCTCGTTCGACAGGATTCAGCAAGCTGCAAAGGCTCAAGGCTTGAAAAGGTTGGGAGAAGCAGCAATCCAAAAATCAACGCATTTCGAAGATTTGCCTAAGTCTTGATGCATGAAAACAGCAACTCAACTTGATCCTCTAACTGGCTTGACTAGTTCTAAAAACATGATGTAGTTTGTCAAATGACAACAGCCTGAGGCTCGAAGATGCTTGCATAACCAGTTGATGTTTAGGGCAGCAGGTCACTAGGTGCTCAAATTGGTTTAATGCATATGTAGCCAAATGCAGGTCTGCTGGGTCTTTGGAGCGGTTAGAAGGAGCTTCAAAACTTGCAGTTGTTTAATTGAGCTCCAAATGGGAGAGAGAGCCAAAAGCTGTTTCCTTTGGCCTTTTGCTTACTGTGGAACCCTCCACTTAGTCTCTGAGGAAAGGTTAGTCTGTTCTCACCTTTTGAGCCAGGGAGATTGACATGGATACTTACAGGGCCTTCCACTTCAAGAGAGAGAGTCATGGGCACCAGTGTCCAGCTCAATTCATGTTCTTTCTATAGCAGATCACTTCAAATGTTCTCCTGAAGTGGCTAAGGGGAAGGTCAGCACCCTTGTTTGATATCCCTATGTTAACGTCCGTGGCTGGAAACATTGTGTAGTCATAACCCAAACATGTTTCCATTTAAATATTGTAAGAAGCTCCTAAAAGATGTTTATATGAAGATGATTCAATGAAGAACCAGTTGAGGTGGTGATGGGGTCTCACCCACTTCACTTGTCATTTTGACAGAGTGGAATAATTAATTCAAAGCTTTATGCAAGGTGCCTATCTTTTGGTGCTGTAACAAGAGTTTTGACTCCTGATCTCAGCTCCCAAAGCATCTTCTCTGCAGAAACTTAGGAGGCATCACAGTGTACAGATTGTTGCCTCAGCTTTACTATACTTCCCCCTCTCATGCCTGACAATTGTCAAAAGACTTGTGACAAATCTGGTCAATTCATCCCTCCTCGCAGGAGGGGAGCCACTCCCTATGAGTTTAGGGAAAGGATCCCACTCTGCAAGACCCTCCCTATGGGTCTGGGAAAGTGAGACCTCACTAGAAGTGACTCCCCTCTTGGGCACACAGGCTCGCATTCCCACAAGGAACTCCCCGTACCGAAGACCTTATCAGTCTCTTTGGGAATTGGAAAGACTGCTGTTACTTCTGTTTTGATACCACCAAACAGTGACATTTATTTTATTTATTTGCCTCTGGGTAATGCTGCATTCCATCTGTGTGTCCCAGTCAAGGAAGACGGTCACAACCCCCTTTTACTGAGATGATGTACTTAAGCACAAAAGGAACTGTGAATGAGGAGGAATCTTCTATGCAGGTAGGAGAGTGAATAATACGCAGAGGCAAACCTCTGCAGAAAGATGTCCTGAGGAGCCAGAGCCATGCCACACCACAGAGCCGGAGGTGGTGTGGAAACCAAACCTAATGCTAGCTGAATGCTGGAAGGCTGGCATTCCATCCGACCTAGAAGCCAGGGTCGAAGGGAGAGGCAGAGATGGGAAAGCACCTGTTTCCTATGGTGGCGCAACCATGTGGAAGCTGTCATAGGCCGGGGGCCTAGCAACTGATGCTGAGACAATATTGCAAGGGTGGACACAAATCTCTGAGTTCCATATCCGATGGACGTTAAATGTTGAGGGATGCAGTACCAGGGAAGTGAACGCTCCCTTCTAGAGACTAGAGTCGAGAGTATTAATGTCATGAGCCAAGGCTGGGAGAGCATAGTAGGTTGTGGGTGCCTGAGAAACGTGAATGGACAAGTGCCCTGTATGAAGCCAAACAAGAAAAATATGAACACTTTGAATTAAGATTAAGAGAACCTATGAGGTTACGGGAGCCTAAAGAACCCTAATGGGCAACAGAACACGAGGAATACAAATAATTTGTGCACAGGTTGGAAGAACCTACAAGGTTACTCGAGCACCCTTATGAATCTGGTCAACAGAAACACAAATTGTTTGCATATAAGAAGGGAAAATCAACAAGGTTACGGAAGCCTGAGAAATCTTAAGGGGGAAACGCCCTTTGTGAACCGAATTGCGTTGAATACAAACATTTTGCATCCAAGCTGGGGAATCTGGTGAGGTAGAGGAAAAACGAGGATCCAAAAGTAGGAACCCTCCCGTCCCCTGCACTCTATCATAAATCCATCAAAGGATGGTTCAACAAACTTTCAAAAGCATTAGTAATAGTTAAACAATAGTTTTCAAATTAGATAGAAAATAAAAATAAACATTCAATGATTTCATAAAGACACCAAAAGGTGGTTTTAATTATAGTCACAATTAGTTAACCATAAAGCCTTAGTGTACAAAAAGCCAAAATGACTGTCTAAAAAATACCATGAAAACAATAAGCAATGATAGTCCATGTATACAATTTATGGCTGACGCGTTTCGGGATACATATCCCTTCTTCTTGAGCCTAGTTGATTTGGACTGCGGAACCTAAATAAACATAAAGAACTGTTTCAATACACAACATGTTCATATATTAGACATTAAACAAAGTAATTATTATTGATCTCACATAGACATTACATGTATTGGTCTATCCAATTGGGTGTAGTTCAAAGACATCTATAAAGGATGTTAATCCGAGTCATCCCAGTTAGAGGGGTCCCACCCGGGATCAGTGCACCAGAGAGTGTACATTAATTACTACAGAAGTAATCAAGAAGAGTTGCTAGCGGTTGCCTATCAGTGTCAACGGCCTCCATTACATGTATCAAAGCCATTCAAATAATGCAAATAATGGCATGTCCATCAGTTACATCAGCCTCCATTAATTATATTCAAGGAATTCGAATAGTGGCGTACCTTAAGTTTAAATCAAGCTCAAGTGTAAATTTCCACTCAAAGCATGGTAAAACCGTTTGTGCCAATTCTTTCTGCCGGTCAGTGAAGGAGAACTGCTCTTTTCAAAAGTGCATAGTGCCTACGGGTCAAACAAGAACAAAGCGATTCTAAGGATAAAATATTAACTTCCCACATAAGAGGTCAACACACTAGTATGGTTTTTATATAGTTAGCGCTAAAAAGCAGGGCCAATTATAAAGTCATGGCTTACCTCTAAAGTCGTAAAATCTGACGGGAGAAAACGAGTGTGTACTCCGCTAGCACGGTGATCTTAAAGTGTCCCAGGTTATTTCGCAAACAGGACAGATTGTTCTGTATGGAGAAATAGAGAGATAAGAGAGCTCAATCAGTTCCACAAGGCGGAACTGCGGGGTCTGTGTCTGCATTGAGTTGACAATCTGTAAACAAATATTATATTCACCTCTGTAATGGAATCCAAAGGGATACTTGGACACGTGTAGAAAAACAGCCGCAATAGCGGATGAACGCTTCCCGAATGCGAGCGCCTCCGAGCAGGAGGATGCGTCCCCTGTGCTGGCTGAGGTGGGTCTACTGGTAACCCTGACAACCCTTGACACAGACAGTAGCCCATCTAGGACTAAGCGTGTGCGTGGTAAACATAGAAGACGTCTTAAGTGAGCACACAATACAAAAAGTGGCTCTTAGACTGGTGCAAATGGGAGCGCCATTTTGGAATGTACTTTGTAGAATGGAAAAAGTGACTGCTGCAGCATATAGACAATGTCTGCTCATTAATGTAGAACAATTTAAGGACCCGTAAAACACTATATTGTGTAAAGTAAGGAATGTAAAATGTTAAGTCCTTCATGTTGGTCTAAACCAAAGAAAAGGGTTAGTTATGTGAATTGACTATGGTAAATAAGCGTGCGCACTACACACTGTGGCCACAGTAAGGATCCCCCTGATGGAACAACATTTCAATTTCCATGGTTTGGTTCAGATTGAATGTGTATGTCTGGAAAGCGAACTCGCACCCAAGTGGAAAACACCTCAGAAAAGAAACGGATGCCAATATGCTGTAGATAGAACCCACACCATACTTCAGAGCTTGAGCTTATGAACAGTGGGCCGGTCAACATGTCCCGGACTGATTAGACTTTAACAGTTATTCCACTGTTGGTAACGGCTAATGACATTTGATATGTCTATTCAGGTAGAAATTTTAACTATTACATAAGTACAATTAATTAACTAGAGGAAGAAATACGGGGGAATTGTGGTGAAAAAAATCCAGTAAATAGTTTTGAATAGGAAGAGAATTAATTAAGATGTCCTCTACCCCAAGTAGTATAAACCAGCGGGGGCAGATGAAAAAAGAAAAAGAAAAAGGTATCTTTTTACACTACATAGTGGGGACACCATTTCTCTACGAGAGAGCCAGGGGTCTATTAAGTTCAGATAAAGCACCTCAGGGAAAATTCCTCATTGAGCCCTTGCGGCTTAAGTGTGTCCAGCTGGTGTATCCAAAATTTCTCCCTACGGGAGAGGATGGATTGGTAGTCTCCCCCTCTATGTGGCTTCTTGACGACCTCCAAGACTTGAAACTTGATCTGGGCCACCGTGTGGTGGTGTTCCATGAAATGTCTTGCCAATGGAGATTTCGTGTTCTTGCACCTGATGTTGGATTTATGCTCTGTTATTCTTTCCTTCACCGCTCTTGTGGTCTGGCCCACATATAGTTTACCACAGGGGCATTTGATTGAATAGATAACACCTGTCGACATGCAGGTCGCGTAATCCAGGAGTTTGAATTTCTTGCCCGTAAGGGGATGTGATATGTTTTCACCCTTAATTACATTGTTACAATGGGAACATCCCAGACATGGGAATGTGCCCTTCTTTTTTGTCTGTAGAAACGTCTGTTTATCTTTAGGTGGCTTCTCGGCTCGCACAAGTTTATCCCTCAAGTTCTGGCCTCTCTTAAAGGCCATCATTGGGTATTTGGGAAATAGTCTTTCAAGCAATGGATCATTCTGGAGAATACTCCAATGTTTCTTGATTGCTCTCCCTACTTGAAAACTTTGCCGGGAGTACTTTGAGATATAGAGTAATGGAGTCTCCTTATTTTTGATTTTAGGCGTGAGAAGTTGTTCCTTGCTAACCTTAGAGGATCTCTCCTTGGCTTCTTCCAGGACAGGTTGTGGGTAGCCCCTCTTTTCAAATTTATCCAACAACTTGGTACATTCAACGTCGAGTCCTTCAGGATCAGAGACTATCCTTTTCAACCTTAGGATTTGGCTGTAGGGCAAACTACTTAGCATTGACTTTGGATGGAAACTCGAGAAGTGCAATAGGTTGTTCACATCTGTCGGTTTGTGGTAGACGTTAGTTGCAATTCGATTGTTCTTGATCTCCAGGCTGACATCCAGAAAATGTAGGGATGGTGTGCCTACCTCCATCGTGAATTTAATATTTTGATGTACTGAGTTTAAGAAATTGAAGAAAGATGTGAGTTCATCCTTAGTGCCACACCAAATTCCAAATATTTCATCGATGTAGCGTTTCCATAGCAGTATTCTGCTTGACCAATTCTCATTCTCCAGGACATGTCTGTGCTCGAATCTGTACATAAAAGTGTTAGCATATACAGGGGCCATTGCTGACCCCATAGATGTTCCCGTAACTTGGAGGTAAAAATTCCCTTGGAATCTAAAGTAATTGTTATTCAGTATTAAGCTAAGGAGTTTCACCATCAGCTCCGGGTTACCCCTCGTTGCCTGTGAGTTTAACAATAGCCATTCTACTGCTTGAATGCCCTCCACATGTGGGATGGAAGTGTATAAACTGCATACGTCCATACTGAACAATATGCAATCTGGGCTGAGTGCTCTGACTTCTTGGATACAGTTTAGGAAGTCTGTTGTGTCTTTAAGGTACGTGGGAATGTTCTGAATGAGTGGTTGAAGTAACCGGTCAATATAAATGGATAGTGGATCGAAGATGCTGTCCGTTCCAGCCACAATCGGTCTTAATGGAGGATCATTTTGATTTTTGTGGATTTTTGGTAATCCGTAAAACACCGGCGTGATTGGATGCTGGTTAATCAGAAATTCACTTGTTTTACAGCTAATCCATTTATTGTCCAAGGCTTGCTCGATGATCTCTTCAATCAGCGATCTGATTCTCACGATTGGATCACCATTCAGTTTAGTATAGGTGCCAACTTCATTAAGTAGTGACAGGCACTTTCTTGTATAATCATCCGTGTCCATGACAACAATGGCTCCTCCTTTATCGGCCGGTTTTATTTTTTATGGTTTTATGGTTAGGGATTCATCTCTAGCCAATGCTTCCACATGATCTAATTGACACTTCTTTACATTGATAGGGGTAGAAATTTGATAGTTAATCCGTTTTAAGTCCGTAATGACTTTCTTCTCAAAGAGGTTAAGGATGGAGTTCTGTATGTGTGGATCAAAGTTACTTTTCGGACGTATTTCCAATGTTTCACCCTCGGATAGACGATTTTCCAGATTCTCATCGGACTCAAAAAAGATTTTGAGTCTGAGTTTTCTTAATAACCTGTGAAAGCAAATTTTTTCCTCAAACAAGGTGGTGTTGTTCGTGGGGATGAATGATAGTCCACGATTTAGCATTTCGAGTTGACCACTATTCAGAACTTTCTTAGAAATGTTGACTACCAGATTTTCACTCATCTGTTTTGCTTTTTTTGTTTTGCTTTGCCCTCTCCTCGTTTTTCTCTTGATTTGTCGCGGAGGCCTAAAAAAGCCCCAGTGTCATTTGGACTTAATGAGCCTATAATTGGTGTTATTGTTGGTGTTGAGAGGGGTGCTGTCCCTCCGTTAGATGGTGGAGGTGTTCTTCTTGCTGCGTCAGCAGCTGAACCCCTAGATCCTGTTTGTGTAGGTTCCCCTATGCTGCCCGAGCTGCTATCGTTACCAGAGTTTGATGAATCTGGATTCCTAGGTCTTGTTCTGTTGAGATTCCGATGGTGGTGAGGTTACAGGAACCTTAGGAAAACTGAGTGAGCAAATGCCCTATATAAAATGTATACAGAGAGTGAACAAGTATACCAGTGAGCCATAAGACTTTCGAGAGTCCAAGAGCCACAGGCTTGTTCTCGAGAGACTTGAGGTAAGTGGAAACGTATTGATGAAACTTTCTTTTCAACTAACGTCTTCACGAAAGAACTGGTGTTGGACTTTATGAACTAGAGAGAACACTCAAGTGTTGGGCTAGAAAGAAGTCTGACCAGGAGACTGTATCCTGGTCTACTCCTTTTCGTTTTTTTTTTGAAAGTGCTAGGGCCAGTAAGCAATTAGGATTCAGATGAAAGACTTTTAATTTGAACTTTGATGACAACCTTAGTTTTAATTTGTATGGGTAGGGAACTTCCCTCATAGAAATAGGGCAAGTTAGGAGTTTTCCTTTTTATTTGACTAAAACCATAGTGGACATGTCACTAAGCCATTCTTGTGGTTCACCACAGGCTCCAGTAACAAACCCCCCGGAATGACTTAGCCATTGTGTATTTAGAGATCCCCTTGAAATATCCACCTCCCACTCTACCACCATGGGGTATGTCCTGCCCTCCTTTTGAATCATGAAATCCCAATATAAAAGGCAGACCATGTATTTTGGGATTAATGGGATTCCAGTGAACTGCTTCAGGAATGCATATGTTATTCTGTAACTTCTATGTTGCCATTTAAATTTCGGCTACTCATGTGTCATCAGGCAGAGTTGAGCAAAAGCACATATGCATAAACATACTTTTTTTATAGCATGTAGCATGGAAAAGTGAGGCCTGTTTAGCAGAATCATTTCTTGTGAATGGCTTAGAATAGCAAACCTTTACAGGTGACATTTGTTCACATGCCCGCAGCCAATAAATGGTGAACAAAAACCTTTCAAGGATCTGGTTCATCATCAAGGCAACAGTATCTAATGAGGCCATCTGCACAGGAGTTTGAGAACCAGGACTGTGCTGGATGTCCATATGTAATCCCTACGGGGATGTGGGCCATTACAAAAACTTTTGATTCTCAGCTTATATAGCTTTGACCACCTAAGAGGGCTCAGGTCAATTTCTCTGTCAGTCTCAGTTATGGGAACATTTAGTTTTCTTTTTAGCAGCCCCTTGCTAATGTAGGTAGTGTGCTGTTCTCCTCCTTCAGACTTTAGCTGCACTACAGCTACTCAGATTTCACAATCATAGGCATCTTTCTCAATTATGAACTCCTCTCCAAAGCCTGCTCTGCAACCGGAGACCTTTTGAATGCTCTCGCCACACTCTGCTTCCGCTGGCATGACTCTGAAGCTCCTAGGCACTTTGGGCACACGTGTCCTTCAGTTCACATCCAGTTTCTGCAGCAAGTAATCCACAGGCGATCGCATTATCCTCACCTGAGCAGGCCATTTATACCGCCCTGTGAGCCCCAGGTGCAGGCAATGTTAATTGACTGCATACCGGTCTTTGTACTCAGCATCCCTCTTCTTCATCTCAGTACCAGAGTGGAGTTTGTGTACGTCTGATTTAATAAAGAAAGAATGTATGGCTCTAGGTTGTTTCTTCCTCGTCTCAGTGCCTGACTTGTGAATGGGGAGAGGGTTTTCTGGAATAATAGAGAAGGGATTGGTAACACCCTACATAGGCTTGGGTGGATATTTGACTGCTTACAAAAGGTCAAAAATAGCGACAAACGATCACGGTTACCCAACAAAGCAAACACACTCCAGTATTCATTCAATTCATATAATGAATGGCATTCTTTTTAGGTTGGATACATTAATTTTAGTTTCAACCAATTGCTTCAATGCATACATCTGTTTTTCAAAATTATAACAGAACATACAATGGTGAAAATACAGTATTCACACAGTAATATATTAATATATTAGTCCATGCATTTGGCCTGAACTTACATTTAAAAGACAACAGAGTCCCAAGTAACATTTTGGGATCAGGTGATCTTGTTTAACAAGGGCAAAAAACACAAAATGGTGCAAACCAAATTACAGTGCTGACAATAGACACTGAGAGGGATGTCGACACAATCATGTTTTGGCCAATTAAGAGCTGATCTACTGTGCTGAGAATGGATAGCCTTCATCAGGATGAAAATGGGGATTCAGTGATGGACTCCTGTTTCTCTCATGCTTTCATATTTTCACACGATGTATTCAAATAATTCACTTTGAAGTTTTGGGATGGAGGATGAATGATGCCAACGATGTGCAGTAGCATCGAGTGGATATGAGGCAATGCTGTGGTTCAGCATTGGACAGAATTACTGTGCAATGGCTTTGCCAAAGTTGGCGAGTGAAGCAGCTTGCATGCACTAGACACAGCGTTGCTGCGTTGCTGCTCTGCTTACTGTAAGCAGATGCTGGATGCTACCGCACGTCATGGCATGGACCATCAGTTATCCCGCGGCAACCAAACATATGGGAGACCCTGGAAGTATGAAGGTTTAGCATCATTCATTCTTTCATAAAAGTAGGTCATTTTAAGGTTTCCTCGGAAGTGCTTGAATGGAAAGTCTGAAAGCTTCATCTCCACTCCAGATGCTGAATATTTTGGGTAGGCAAACTCTATTCTAAAATGTTCCAGCATAATACATCTTCTTATTAAGTCCAAAGATGATTCATCATAGGGGGAGAGGTCAAATCACTTTACACAGTTATCCACTGTGTGTAGGTCCATAACAAGGAGCCTGTCCTTGCTACCGTGACAAGGGTTTTGGCAACTGAGCTCAGCTCCCAGAGTGCTTTGTCAGCAGGAAGTTGGAAGGGGTCAATGAAAGCATGAATGGCCAAGGGATTTTCAAGACAGTAAGACCCTTCTCATGGGTACATCTCTTCTTTGCTACAACAACTTTACTCCTCACCCGGTCTACCATATTTCAGAAATACTTCTTTAATTATCCCCTTGAGTGATTTCCATATTATGCTGTCAGAGAGTCTTTGAAACAGTGGCTCCCTCCTGGCCCCTGGAATTATATCCTGCCCCCTGTAAAAGTATCAAGCCTTCCCAGGAGAGAACAAGAGGTGCTTCTGTACCCAGCAACTTTTTGTTGGTGAACCCCGCCCCAGCAAATCACATACAAATCTCTGATAGTTGCTGGATTCACTGTAAATCAGATGAATACCTGTACAGGAAATGCACTTTGGCAATGTATAACTGAAACTCCTCATAGGCCTCTATATCAAACCAGATATAGCTTTATTTTTAAATGTAACTAAACCAAAGCCAGGTTTTGGGTGTAGAGATATAAATCGAAAACATTGTGTTTACTTTCAAAGGGATTCCAATTATTACTTTCAAAAAGACAAATACTAAATTAAGAATAGCTTGAATTCACTCATGTCTTTGCCATGGAGTCAAAGATATTTATGTATTTGGATGTGCCCAACTTATCAATAAGCTCATCTGCTCTGGGTATGTGGTGAACATTGCATTTGTCACAGAGCTGAGTCCTCTGTCTTCTACACAAAGTTTGGCTCACTGTACCTTTCACAGATGGGAAATATCCATTTACATATCAGTCTATGTCCCGCCCACATGGGCAGTCCAGCACCAAAATGCTATGGCAATTCCTCTCTGAACAAGAGTACCAACAGCAACCCCGCACACGTGTTTCAGCCTTGTTGGGCCTTATCAGTGAGGTGAAGCTCTGCCTCTCTGAGCACAGTGTGCAGGGAGTCCACGTATGGTTGCCCCCACGTAACTCAAGGTGACCAACCCCAAGTTCCTTGCAAATATTTCAAAAATGGTAGCAGGTGCTCCTCTCCAGAAAGAACATGGCATGATTTCCTTTTCTGAGATGAGTGTTTTCAGCACACGCTTTTTGCTCACTGTTCCTTTTACAGATGGGAAATAACCATTTGCATATCAGTCTTTGTCCTGCCCACATGGGCAGTCCAGCACCAAAATGCTATGGCAATTCCTCTCGGAACAAGAATACCAACAGCAACCCCCATACAATTCCCATCTGAGAAAGGTACAGTGACAAAAAGCGTGTGCTGCAAACTCTCATCTCAGAACAGGTTATCATGCCATGTTCTTTCTGGAGAGGAGCGCCTGCTACCTTTTTTGAAATATTCTACACAAAGCAGGCTTCAGTTGTCCCATTTCGAGACTTATGAGGTACCAGCACCACAGGGCTATTCAGAAGGCAAACATGTTAGACAGTTCCTCCTTGAAATACTTTTAATGCCACTTGCCTGATATAGTTGGGGATTTACTTTTCAATGTGTAAACTGTTAACACTTTTGTAACAGGATTGAAACCAAAAATGTGTTTAAAAAGTCTTGTTAACAAATCGACGTTGGCACTTTATAAAACTGTTGCCACGTTACTGCTAACCTGCTGCTGGTATTCCAGTTTCTAATGACCAGAAGGAAGAACACGTGGGATTTCTTCGATGTGGCTGTTGGTAAATTCAATGATACACCCAGTGGTTGGCAGCAGCATCTGGGTCAGAACCACCATAAACAGCTCATAAACAGAGAACATAGTTTGTAAGAAAGAGATGGAAATGTATCACACATTATCACTCAGGTCTGCCTGCCAGGTCCTTGCCACGGAGTCAAAGATATGGATGTATTTGGATGTGCACACCTTATCAATAAGCTCATCTGCTCTAGGTATGTGGTGAGCACTGTGGTGAGCATGGCATTTGTCACAGAGCTGAGTCCTCTGTATTTTACACAATGCAGACTTCAGTTGTCCTAGTTGTAGACTTTTGAGGTACCAGCACCACAGGGCTAGCCAAAGGGGCAACATCTTAGACAGTTCCTCCTTGATGGTTGTATGAGGATTTGCCATCTTGTATGGATGTACAAGCCCTCACTTTTTTTGGATATGTACTAACAGGATGCAGGTAACACCATCTCAGAAAGGGTAGTCTGCAAACCAGACCCCCTTTTCATCAAGCTACAGGCTAAAAGCATAGTGTACGCTTCTGTTCTACTGCATTGGTATCCTAATTTGCAGATCCAGGTCCTCAGTGGCACAGGGAAGGTTGAGAGTTCGCAGGTGCCCTGTTTGATTTCTGATGTAACAGCAAAGTAACTGCAGTGAATATGCTCCATTTGATTCTTCATGTCTGTTCTCAAAACATGGTAATTAACCTAAACTATCACCTCGTGGCAGGATAATTAGGACATATTAAGGTTTTGGTATGATTTCAAAAAGTTCACATCATTATTAAAGTTATATTTTAATTGGTGCATACCAATGACAACCCTGTAAGCTTGGACCAGCTATGAGAGGCAATGTGGTTTCCAGGCAACTGAATCTCTGCATGCTAGTGAATGGAACAAATGGCAGGATGCCTGCCTCTGTTGACATGATGGGAGACTGGACAAGTCCTCCTTGCTAGCTCCAGTGACTCACAACAGGGTATGTCATGTGAGACTGCCTTCAAAATGGCAATCCAATAACAAAGGCCTGCCTCACAATATGGTCTTGCACATCAAAGGCCATCTTTGAGAACTCCTGTATACTTCAATCCTTTCTCCCCCGTGCCCCTCCCCAAAAGGTTAAGTTGGGAGAAACATTGGAAAGTGATGGAAAAGGGGCACTTGTGATACTAGTGCAACATTGTGTGTGCATTTCGTAAATTCGTTTTTGGGCTTGCATTAAACAGCCAGGTATTGACAGTTCAATTCAGAGTGAACGCAGCAGTTAAAGTAGCAGTTCAGATATGGTCAGGGGCGTAGGAGACACATCAAATCTGGGGCGGACAGGAGACATCTTGGGGACTTTGCTTTATTTATTTATTTATTGTGTTTTAGTCAAAGAACTCGACTTTTCACAGAATTAGAATTAAAATAGCAGTACATATTAAATTACAAATATCACTGTATAAAACAAGAGAAAAGAAGAAAATAAACAGAAGAAAATTAAAGGATGCAGCTGCAAAGAACATGTCTTTGTATGTGGCATTTCTGGATTGTTCACCTAACTATGAGCTCATGGTAAGAGAGAGGAAATAACAATTACTTCCCGTGGGCCACAGCTCGGACGCCAGCTCGTTAAGAGGCAGGTCACCGGTATGTGGACTCCTGCCAAATAAAGGAGTTGCAGCCTTTTCTACCAACTGCAAGTTGCAGCTTTTTTTGTGTGGGGCAAGGAGACGTGTGTGTCTCTTGGAATGGAAGGATGGGGGTTTCAAAGAAAGAGGAAATCTTGTTTGTACCTCTGAGTAAGCCCTGTATGGGAGTAGAGGGACCAGGTGTGTGATGTTGCTGCTTTGACTGTCCTCTGGGGGTGGTGGGTACAGCAAACAAGGAGGATGAGCAATCACAAGCCCACCCGCTTATAAGCACCCCCCCTAGGTCCGCGGCTGGATGTGTCGGACCCGGGAAATGCCTAGTAGGTGGGGTGTATGTGGACCCAGGGGTGGCCAGAGGGGCCGCCCGCTATGTGGGCTGCCCCTCTAGCGCCCCTGCGAGGGCCGGGTCAGCCTCTCACGATGAGTCTGGTCCCTCTTATTCCATCTCATGCTGGCTTCAGAGCCTAGCCTTTCTTTTCCTTTGTTATTCAGAATGCAGAGCTGTCCTCTGTTCTTTTCTCGTTTAACATTTGCTGCAAAGCCTGATTTATTTGATTCTCTCATGTGTTACTAGGATGCCAGAGCATGGGTCCTCTGCCCTGTTACATTATTCAAAGAGCCCCTCTGGCCTTTCTTTGCCTCTCCCTTGTCTCACTGTGTGCTTGTTTAATACATACCTCCTTGCTTGAACACTCAACGTATTCTCCCTAACACAGCAATGGCAGCTGCAGTCTCTCTTAACTTCTATTTGTTCTGTGTCTTGAATTGGCCTCTTATTTCTGCTTTTCTGTCTACAGGGGAAAGGCATTTGCCAGTCACTGCCATGATGGCTCTAGCTGGCCATAAGAGGGCAACAGCTAGCCAATATTGGGAGAACATGGTCATATTATGGGCATATTGTGCCAGAGGCTGGCAACTGCCTTCCTAATGCCTACACAAGAGACACAACTCTTGCCTTTGTTTCTAACAGTAATTCAGTGGATGAAGAAACGCGAGAACACACATATTGCTTATAAATGAAGGGGATGATGTCACACTTGGTTAAGACATTTTGATCACGCCAGGAGCTAATTTCCAGCTGCAATTAAGCGATTACCTTTTAGACTTCTGGCCTTAAATAAAATTAGTATCCCCTGGAAAGCACAGAGTTTGCTCAACAGGGTTCCTGGAGCACGAGGGGTACCCTACATGTGGGCATGGATGATTGGAGGGCATTCTTGCCCTGGTTTGGAGCCTGGCCCCTACAGCCATGATGGGCAGAGGGGCCTATTACTTTTGGTTGTACGTATCATTTGAGTGTAGGCAGACATTGCCTCCTGCTTTAGCCCACTAACAGCTCTGCTTTGCAACCTTATCACACATACCTGTCCGGTGGCATGTAACTCAATGCTACTAATGTTATCAGCCTCAGAAGTCTGGAATCCTTTGCCACATCAACTAGGGCACAGGCTTGCCACCTGAGACTTACCCATGTATGAGTCGGCATCTGCCGCTCTGTGGGGAAGACACATACAGAAAGAGCAGGGCACAGTGCCCTTGTGGGTTTTTCACACTTCTTCCTCGGGGTGGGCACGATTCACTCCACAGAGAAAGTGGCACATGCTGGGCAACATTCTACCACTTTGCCATGCTCACTCATTCTGATCACGAATTGCCATTTATCTGGGGTCATGTTAAATGTATTTATTTATTTATTACATGTGTAGCATCACGCAAAACCCCCAAGCATCAAGGCGCAAAGTAAACTGCATGGAGTGGACTACTTCCATTGGCGCACGTTTTTACTTTTCCGCTACAAAATGGAAGATTTTAGAGTAAAAAGCAGGTGAAATCACATTGCTTTTCCACTTTGGAAGAGTGTAAATACCTTGCGCAATTAGCGATTGCTGGCGGAATGGACAATGGCTTCCTCTGGACTCCGCCTTCTTTTACCAGGTTTCATTTCTAAGCAGATCCCAGAGGAATCCCTTTCCTTATTTCCAGCATGTGAATCCATGCTGGCAGTAAGGCGAATTTGGCTAGTGGAGCGGGAAATACAGGGAGACCTGGTGTGTCCACTCGGCTCCCGAACTCCACCCAGAAAATGCATGAAAATCTGGCCAATTAGAAAAAGCAACAGTAATAGTGTTTTCCACCACTTTTTCTGAACCAATTGACCTGGAAAATTCTGTGTTGCATCGGAAGCTGAATGCATTCACTCTGCCTATTATCCCACCGGAAGATTAAGCCAGGTGCTGAACATAGGTGTTACATATTCCTGTGCACAATATGCATTTGGAGCATTAACTAACTGAGCTACCTTACAAATGATGTTTCCTCTGGGGCTTTACCCTCTTAACCCCTTAACTGCCATGGGTATTTCCCCCAGTGCCAAGGCCTTTATTTGTAATTTTGGTATGTCGCCATTCAATACCTTGTAACTTCTTTGTTACGTGAGATATCGCGGCCAAAGTTGGCCCCTTTTTCCCAACATGTAGGCGGTCATAACGCCACCCAGGAATCCTAGTTTGCTCTTGGGGGGTGGCAGAAAATGAACAAAAAGGAGAACATTTGTTTTATTTTTCTTCAGAAAATGCCAATAAAATGTTGTACAAAGAAGCATGTGGTGTTTTCCTTGTAAGAGCTAGGAACAAAAGGTTCGCTGTGCTGGATTTTCCATTTTCCAGGCTTTCAAGAACAGATTGAGTGGAAACCAAAATAACATATTTTGATATGCTAATCAGCCGTTTTGTGAGAGGTAGGCGATTTTTGCGTTTTTTTGTCCAATAGGACATGCGTGGACGGAATGGAATAAAAGGGTAGGAAAGCTGAATGGGAAGCCAGAAAGGCATGCATTTCTGAAAAGAAGACAATATTCCAAGTTTAGTGATTTGTGAAGGTCAGGCAACAACTATGTAAGGAAAAATTCCATGGTTTGGGGGAAATCGGAAAAATGACAGAAAAAAACCCACAATTTCCGCACATTTCACTCTGGTCACCCAACGAAACACGCAGCCAACAACACATGGCCTACCTTCCCACATTCCCAAAGGTTTCCCGACGAAAACGGTACTTCACATGTGTGGGTGCACCTACCTGGGTGCAAAGGTTAAAAGCCAAAAACACTGGTAACCCGAAGTCTATTCGCACAGCCGATTTTCAGGAATTTTGCTCTTGTGGACAACCTACAGATTTGGGCCTAGGGTGTCGAAGCCACGAAGGAAAACAGGGAACCCCATGCATTTCTGAAAATAAGACACACGTGGGAATCCACAGAGGTCTGACTTGCGCGAATCGCCCCATAAATTATGTCCCACAATCTCTGACAAAGTTTGAAATTTGGTGGAAAAAACACAATTTTCACTTGGGATTGTGGGTAATAAATTCTGGGGCGATTCGCGCAAGTCAGCCCTCTGTGGATTTCCACAGGTGTTTTCTTTTTGGAAATGCATGGGGTACCCTGTTTTCCTTCGTGTCTTCGACACCCTAAGCCCAAATTTGTAGGTTGTCTCCCCAAACCCTCTGGGGGTAACCAGTGATTTAGCCTTTTCCCTTTGCACCCAGGTAGGTGCACCCACACATGTGAGGTACAGTTTACGTCGGGATACCCGTGGGAACGCGGGAAGGTAGGACATATGGTGTTGGCGGCATGTTTTGGTGGGTGGCAAGAGGGAAATGTCTGAAAATTATAGTTTTTTCACCAAATTTCAGACTTTTGCCGGGGATTGTGGGTAATACATTCTGGTGCGATTCATGCAAGTCAGACCTCTGTGGATTCCCATGGGTGTTCTCTTTTTGGAAATGCATGGGGTTCCCTGTTTTCCTTGGTGGCTTCAACACCCTAGGCCCAAATCTGTATGTTGTCCACATGAGCAAAATGTGCTCTGCCGAAAGGCTTGGGGTTACCAGTGGGTTAGCCTTTTCCATTTTCACCCAGATAGGTGCACCCACACATGTGAGGTACCGTCTTCGTCGGGAAACATGCCGCCAACAACACATATCCTACCATCCTGCGTTCCCACAGGTGTCCCGACGAAAACGGTACCTCACATGTGTGGATGCACCTACTCGGCGAAAAGGGAAAAGGGTAACCCAATGATAACCCCAAGCCTTTTGGCACAGCAGATTTTGCTCATGTGGACAACCTACAGATTTGGGCCTAGGGTGTCGAAGCCACCAAGGAAAACAGAGAACCCCATGCATTTCCCAAAAGAGGACACGCGTGGGCACCTCCCTTTCCAATAAAAACATCCATGGTGGTTTAGTGACCCCCACACCCACCCAAAACAAGTTATAATTTGTTTTATTTTGGTTTTGCCTCTTTCCTAGGAGCAGATTGTGCTAGCAATCTGCCCCCAGGGAGGGCTACATGAGATGCCCCTGATCTATTTGGGGTGGGGGGAGAGGGCCACCCCCATTTCCAGTAAAAACATCCATGGTGGTTCAGTGGCCCCCCAGACCCACCCAAAACAAGTTATAATTTGTTTTATTTTTGTTTTGCCCTTTTCCTAGGGGAAGATGGCCACATGTGTTTGGCCATCTGCCACCTGGGGGGCAAAACGTACTTTCCCAGGCTTGGGGTGGCTCTGCCAATATTTGCAGTGGCCTCCCCCCCACCCCAAATGGATGGGGGCATCTCATGTACCCCTTCCTAGGGGCATAAATCTGCCCCCAGGGAAGGCTACATAAGGTGCCCCCATCCACTTAGGGTGGGGGGAGAGGGCCACCCCCCTTTCAAACACAAAGAATCCTGGTGGTCTAGTGGACCCCCTACCCCCACCCAAAACAAGTTATAATATATATATTTTTGTTTTGCCCTTCCATATGGGCAGATGGGCACATGTGTGTGACCATCTGCCCCCAGGGGGGTGGCAAAATATACTGGCCCAGGCTTGAGGGCTGTTGTGGCTCTGCCAATATTTGCAGTGGCCTCTCCCCTCACCCCAAATGGATGAGAGCATCTCATGTACCCCTTCCTAAGGGCAGAAATCTGCCGCCAGGGAGGGTTACATAAGGTGCCCGGCCATCCACTTAGGGTGGGGGCAGAGGGCCACCTCCCTTGCAAAAATCCCTGGTGGCTAGAGGTCCCATCCGCATCCAGCCCACCTAAAACTATGTTTTCAAGAAAATACTTTTTGTTTTGTTTGCCCCCTTACCTGGGGGCAGATGATCACCCATCTGCCCCCAGGGTATTGCCCCCATGCTTTGGGGGCCAGGGGGAGAGGGCAGCTTACATAGTAAGCAGCCCCTCCCCCCACTTCAAAAACAGATCCCAACACGACACACCAAACACATATTCTGGGGGGGGTAAATGACATTACCACTGGGGGGAACCACTTAAAATTGTGGGGGGGGGGATTTGTCCTCCCTTTCCCCCCCTTGTCCTACGCCCAATAATATGGTGATATGGCAGTTATTCTCTTCTCTTGCTCACCTATTGCTAAACATGGCTGAGCAGTCAAGGGGATCTTTTTGTGCAATGGATTAATAAACCGTGTACACTGTCCACTTTACATTAGTGTCCATACAAGCTCTTAAAACATACGTCTTCATCGCCTGAGGTTAATATATTTGGTACAGGTTACAAGTAAGTAAACTAAGTTAGGAGTCTTTAAGCATTCGTGGTCTTGACCCGAACAGTTAGGCTCAATGGTACTGTCTAGCATATAATCTGTGAAGCAGCATGCAAATTAAGAGCACAGAGCTGTATAGGAATCAATCTGCTCAATTTGCTGTCGACAGATTCAGTGGGAGAGGTGGACCAGGTTTTGATTTGTTGTGACTGGATATAGTCTTAGTTTACATTATAGCCAATTCTAGAGGCCCAATGTTCTGAATAGGGTCCAATCTTGTAGGCCTGAATTTGCAAATGCTATCTGACACATTTTCTGTTGCAGAGTAAAAGTTTTCCATGCTGCAGGCCAGCCTGGTATCATTGCATCTACAGTGGAGTCCCAAATTCGGGCACTTCTCCATTTATTCAGGTACCACACATTTGAGCATTTTATCTGTGATTGCTGTGTTTCAGATTAGGTGTCACTGCATTCGCTGTTGAGTCCCAAATTTAGATGTTTGTCATTTATCCAGGTACCCCAAATTTCAGTGTTTCATCATTCACTGATGTGTTTGAGATCTAGGTGTCACTGCATTTACTGTTGAGTCCAAATGTAGGCATTCATTCAACCATGAGAAGGACTGGGAAGTTAGACAGACCGGAGTGGAGTGCTGAGAGGAAGCAAGCCTTCTGAATGGGAGGGCGATTAAGGTGTACTTTTCCGTATAGAGTGTAAAACGGGAAACAGGGGAGAAAGATGGATCTGGTTTAATTGGACCACTGACATAGTGCCTTAGAGGAAAATGGGGAGAGAGAGGCATCCTGATCTCCGATCCGATGGACAATGGGGCACAGGTAGCACATACCCCCCTGGAGGAGCCCCTGGAGGGGTTGGTTGCTGCACATCAGGGTGTGCTAAGTGGGAAGGGTTATGGGCAGCACTTGGTCTGCACGCTGTGGGCGGAAAGGTACCGCCACTGAAGAGCCAATTGAGGACCCACTCTTCTGCACACAACATAGGAGTGGTAAGAGTAGCACTCCAGAATATACAACATGGGAGGGGACATAGGCCAGAGACAATCAAAACAGGGAGGGTATGAAAGGGTACCATTACTCGCCAACCTTACTAAAAATCTCACCCATCTGCAAACACCTCCTTCTCTGAACTAAACACAATCATGCCTCTATAGAACAACAAACCGCATGTACTTCACTGCACCACAACAATGAAACAAACCACACATAACTTTGCACAAAAGCACATAACGGCTACCAACTGAAAATCACACTTATGCTCAGCGAACGGTGTAAACTGAACTGAAGCTACCAACTGCACATCACAGCTCCCTTGCTCTTTTCTCCCGCTCAGTCCTACTGACACCCCCTTACCCTCTTGTTTCAAAGATCCACCAGAGCACCAAGGGAGCATGCAGGTGGTGAAAGCGGTCAGTATAAGAACCTTTAACATAAAAAACCATAACAGGACACAATGGAGGAAGGATTCCTCCATCATGAATTTCTCTGGGCTTCTCTTTCCGTTCTATCTCCTACATTTCCTACAAATCAAAGTACTTTGGCTATGATGCATAAAGACAGAAATAACTTGTTATCTAAACAATCCACTCAAAGAAGAAGACCCATATTCAAGTTTGCATCTTTGGGGTCACTGAAAACACGGCTGAACTGGTCAAAATCTGCAAGGAACTTGCTGATCCTACTGCAGTTTCCATTTCTCCTCTACTTTCCCTGACCTTCTGCGCTGCACTGGCCTATCCCGTGCTCCAGCCTTGGCTGATTTCAGCAATCACTCCTTTGCCACTTGCTCCTTCCTGTTACTCCTCAAACACTCCCTTGTGCACCCTCTCCTCAAAAAGCCTTCTGCTGACCCCTCCTGTCTGGCTAACTATCCCCCTATCTCAGGCATCATCTTGGAGAAGCTCGCCATCTCTCAGTTTATCCACCACACTGAATCTTGTGGTTGTCTTCACGGCCAGCAGTCTGGCTTCAGAGCAGCCAGAGGCAACAAAACTGCACTCCTGGACACCCGTGCAGACTTGCTCTATTATCTCGATTCCAACTCTCCTTCCGTTCTCATCCTTCTTGACCTTTTCTCTGCCTTTGATATGGTCAATCATGCCACCGTTATAAATCGGCTCTGTGATACCTTGGTATCACGGGCCTGGCACTGAACTGGTTGACCTCTTTCCTCTCTGATCGACCTTCCCAGGTTCAACTGGGCCCTTTTCTCTCCTCCATTACACTCTCCACCGCTGTCGTCCCTCAGGGCTCTATTCTCTCGCCTTGGTTCTTCAATATCTACCTTGACCCTCTAGCCCATTAGATCTCTGCCTTCTGTCCTAACTTCCAGTGTTATGCAAATGACACACAGCTCTCCTTCAAGCTTCCCTCCGATATCTCCTCTTTTTCCCTCTCATTCCTGACGGTCTGTCTGCTTTCAGGCTTGGTGGACTGCTAACAATCTCTGCCTTAATGCCAGTAAGACTGAGATACTTATCATTGGGAACCCAGCTCCCTCCTACTCTCTGACAGCCCCCAAGGTGGCCCTCCATGGGCCCCCTCACCTCACCTTCTGTGAGGCAAAAAAACTTGGTGTCATCTTTAACTCCTCTCTCTCCTTCTCTCCTCACATCACAGACCTTGCCAAGAAGGCCCACTTTCAGCTGCTCTGGGATTGCCTCCCTGCTCCTCTCAGACTTTTCTCAGATCTGCTTAAGTTCTGGAAGCTTCTCAAGACCTTCCTTTTCTATTCCTCCTTCCTCCATCCCTCTTCCCCTCCCCTGCTAATGTTACACCTCTGTCTCGTTTTGACTGGCTGCCTCTTCTTTTTGTTTCTTACAGGGCACCAAGCCCTCCTCGACCAGTCTACCCCTGCACTTGGTCTCCCCTGACTCCCCCAACCTGCACTTGTCCTTCTTGTGCCCCCTCCTCCTGCAATAACTTGTCTGGGCCTGCACGCCATTGAGCCCTACCAGCCCTGTCTCTCGCACTTAGCATATGGAACTTCTTCCCTTGTACTCTCTGAATTCCCTGGCACTTGTCCACCTGATCCCCCCCTTAGCAGTCATAACTGGGCCCTTTCTACCCTGACCAGCAGTTCCCCCTTCCCCTCCCCCCCGCACTTTTTGTGGCTGCACTTGCAGGATGCAAATGAAGCAAGGGCTAGTAGGACTATTTTTGTTTTTCTTCATCCATGCCCCTGCCCCCTTTTCGGACTTGTTGCACCTTGAAACACCGTTTGCTGTATAGGCACATTATAAATACCCAATAAATAAATATATAAACAATGACTGGACCCCTTAAAGTAGGCTTGCTATTAACCAATCCCCTGTGGCTTGAGGCCTTTTCAAGGAAGCAGTAGGCCCACTTTCTTTGATTGCTTTTGCACTTACAGAAATTCAATAATTAATGAGGACGCTGTTGAGAGAGCAGTCCAAAGCCCTCAGCTGGAGTTGAAGACAATTGTTCCAAGGCAGAGGCAAGCTCTGCTCTCTACCCATCACCAGGATAAAAATGGGGTGGCTGTTGTTCTGGATCAAGACCTGCACTCTCTGCGAGCTGCACCAGCACACAGGCTGCTCACATCAAGTGATGGACTCCTGCAGGTACCAGCTAGCCTGCCTTATAGGAGAGTGGAGAGGAAGAAGACCCATGATGTCCCTGAGCCCCTGGATAGGGACTTACGTCACCTACAAAGCCAATCAGGTGACCTGTTGTTTGACCAAGACCTACACTCTCGGTCACCTGCATCAGTACCCTGGCTCTTCTTTGGAATGATTCCGGCATGTGCCAGTTAGCCTCTCCAGACTTGATAGGGCCATGAGAAACTGTTCTATATTGACACATTTGTCAATATAGAACAGTATCTCATGGCCTTAACACAGACCATGAATTCTCTGTGTTCTTACAATGAGTCAGGATTTTTCAATCTTTAATTTGTGTGATTTGGCTATGAACTTTAGCTTTCATTCAACGTTAAATAAAATTCCATGGTGGTGGCATCACCAGTAATACACTAACAATTACCTGATTGTGCATAAAGATATAAGGGGTCAATACAAGACTTGTGTCTTATATTATGACATCATGTATCATTAATTTGTGTTTTCTTAATATCACAAAGATAGATGTCCTCTACTTAGATATTATTGTGCAATAGAAATGGTTTGAAATAGAGTTTTGCAATATGAATGGACATGTGGAGAGAGGTGCTGAGGTATCCAGTGAGGCAACCCCAATGCTGTCTCTTTTTTACAATCCTCAACTGCATATATGGTTATTGAAGTAGAATTGGCAGCAAGCCTTATATTACAATTGGACAGTACAACATTGCGTTATCAATAATGAATTTGAGATCCATAGCCGTCCCTATTTTTGCGTTACACATGGTTGTATGCTGCATCTGACTTGCGCAATGGGGATTATAATTTGATTTTATGTCTCTGCTAATGTATAAAGAATCACAATGTGAGGGATAACCAAAATGAACGTAGGCAATGATTATTTTATCGATCATGGACTAAGCTCAATTTGAGCTTCATATCTATTAATTTTGAACTACATTGACATTGTGTTGTAGTCCTTTAAGATTCAAATCCCTGTAGTCCGCTTTTTAACTTAGGTTTATCATTAGGAATGACATGGTTGCCTGTTCCACCAATATGGCAGCCCAGGATGCACCCTGTTTCATTTTTATGGTTCTGCTTCTGCTAAAGTCTATGTATACAGGCTGCCAGTCTCTCAGAGCCTGGTCAATAAGCCTGTTCAGACGCCAAAAGGCTGGGAAGTATAATGACCCTGCAATTTTGCTACGACCCCTAGGGTCTACGAGATGAGTCACGTAAACTAGTTCAGCTCGATCGAGCAACAAGATGTAATTAAGCACTCATAATTGGGTTTGTCTGTTTTTCTCTTCTTCTCTGTTCCGGTGTCTTACGGACGCGCCTGCGTTTACTATTGGGTATTCCCGGAGTTCCAAAATGGATGGTTTGGTTTGGCAAAATTGCACGATGACATAAAACATTTGTTTGGCGCATCGGATCACAGTACTACCTTCATTGGAATGAAAGTACCACGCCAATAAGGTAGGTGCTTCACAAATAATCTATTGTATAGAAATCGTAGTGCCAAGACTTTTATCTGCACTGGGACATCACCTTGAACAAAGGGATTTTCAGTGCATATTATTTTTCATCTTGTCTATTTATTTTAGGCATCTGAATATAATCTCTGGGCAAACCAGCCCTTTATTCTTGGTAAGTTTTCCGGCTTGCATAACAATTTATCTTTCATAATATAATGCCACAAGAATATACCAAGATACACAGGCAACTCACAGAACCTCTTTATTTCTATCTTTAAGGATGTTTACTTATCATGACAATCTGGAGGTATTTGGATTTATATATATTTGATCTTATACCCATGGCGCATGTCCCATGCGACGTACCGCCCTGCATTTTCTTTTTATGCATAAGTAAAAATATCACTTCTTACCAAATACTGGCTCAAGACTAATCGGATCTCTATATCTCCTCTCCAATTTCTCTCTCTTATTTGTCTGTACATTGTCTTTGTGTCAATTACATTGCAATTTATATAATGAATGTTAATTTGATTACACTTTACAAAACATGGTTGTTTTTGCATTAGTGATACACAAATGTGCATAATATGATGCTTTCTTATCTTATACTCATTGTCATGTACTCCTTGTTTGATTACCCCTGGTTTTGTGTGCCTTTATTTTGATATATGTACTCATTTACACATGAAATGATGTTGTGAATTGTCACCATACATGTTTTTAATTGATAATCAGCCTTTGAAGAAGAGGTTTTCTGCTCGAAACACGTGTCAGCTGATATGTGTCAACAATAAATACTGATGCAATCTGTTAACCTTGCAAACCAGCCTAATACTTGCAGACTTTTGCTGTTGAGTGAGGTCAGAGTACATTTGCACCTCCTCCCAATTGCTGGTTGGGGAACAGTCTATTTTTCCTACTGACTGCCAAACACCAAAACCAGCATCAAGTTATCACTTCTGTAATGATGTTTCAGCCGATTGAGATGACAGACTCCAAGCAGTAACCTAGAATCCTTTGTGTCATTTAGGTCCATGGATTGGGTTAGAATCCCCAAAATAAAGCTAGCACTTTTGTATGTTTTTGTAATTTGATATTTGTCTTCACATTAAAAAAGCTGTCCTATTAGCCATTTTAATGCCCTGATCAAAGTGAATTTGATTACCTCTATAAATGCTCACTTTCAAGAAAGCTGACAATTGTAAGACACCCAATCTTTAAAACACTTTCTTTCAAATGTTTGTATTGTGGTCATGAACTTTTGGTCGAATCAACCAATTACAAATACCAGTAAATATGTATGTCTATGTGGAGTTATGGGAGTATGGGGTGATTTTGGGATGTTTGGGGTTGGGGAAGAGATATGAGGCATGCAGGACCCCCATAACATAAAGACATGGTTGAATTGAGGTCGACCAAAAGTGAAAGGCCAAAATGCAGACTTTCAAAAGAAAGTATTGAAAAACATGTTAAACCAATTTGCACAAAGACCCTGTTTTGGGAGAACCCTAGTTGCAGCTCTTGGATTGCAGCATATCTTTTAGCTAGCTGCTTGGTTTCCATCTACAAAATGGATACAGAGGCTATTTTTGCTTCCTACTCTCCATCTTAAATATTTGGCAATTTGTACTTTGCAACATTACAATTGTAATAATGCCCTCCAAGCATTCATCATTTTCACCTGAACATTGTCTCTATAAATAGTTGACCATGGATGATAAATCTTCATCTGGTCAATATATACGCCCAGCATTCTTCTATTTAATCCCCATCTGCATATGTATGTTTTTGGCAACCAGAGATTTCTTGTCTCTGATTTCAAAAGTTCCTTCCTATCAAAGCAAAAACGTCTGCCCCTTAGAAGAGTTACTTTGGAAGTTTTAGAGGAATACTCTGTCACCTAGTTCATATTTCCAATCTGGGATTGGTGATCTCGACCTAATTCGCTAAAGTTGGTAATTCCCAATAAACTTCCTAACTCATGCGCATTTATGGGGTTCGTCAACTCCAGTAAAGCCTCAATCTTCTTTTTCTACGGGTTAAGGCTCTCAGTTGAGATTTGATGACCTAGAAATTTTCTTTGGTTTTGCGGCAGTATGTTTGATTTAGGTATGTTTTAAACTCAACGTGAAGATATAGGGCCTGATTCACAGAGCGTTTTTCAATGGGATTACACCATTATAAAAGGCTTCTGTGAATCGGGCCCATAGTTGTATGCCTGTATTCCTCAGTTTTGACAGCACAGGTGGCTCTTGACCAACTATTCTTTTCGATTTTTAGATTTTATTAGTGGGTTATCTACGTAGGCCAAGGGATATCTTTCTATAATACCAGAGTTGGTTTTATGTAGGACTTTATTGAATTCATTCACACTCCGATTTGTGCCCAATTGGTTTACAAGCCACGCATGGCTTTTGAGTACCCAAAAGTCATACTGATGCCTCCAATGCGAGAGGAAAGTTTATATTGATGTTCACCCAGTACCAAGACACTCAGAAGTCCATTTGTCAAATTGTGGGCAGAATATAATGTAGAAACTTTGATCTGTATATGTTCCTGCGTAGTGTAAGTTCCTGCGTAATATAAGGAAGAGGCCACCTTGACATGGGTACCCTCTAGTTCTTTTCACTTTTGTCTCCATTGTTGATTCAGTTTTAATATTCCTACCACTAGGTTACTCAAGATACTATGGAATGGACAAATGAGCCCATCGGATTCCACATTTGTATTATCTTTGTGAATAATTCCATGGATGTGAGAGGCAAGGTGTACTTTTTTACACATAACAATGCCAAATAAGGGTCTATTGGTGTTGTTTTGTAATGTATTATAATGATAATGATGTGTTATTTATATAGCGCATTAATCCAATGTGCTTTACAGAGCACATATTTACATACAATATCACCCAACCAAAATTGGTACTCATTTATCAACCTCCGAAGGATGAAAGTCTGCGTTGGCCTTGCCGGGATTCAAACCTGCGACCTGCAGATCATGCTCACATCGCAGCAGCTAGCACTCAAACCGCTGAGATTTCTTACCGGCTATAGATGTATACCGGTATAGATGTATCTCCAAGTTCATATGAATTGGTAGAGAACATTTTCTGGAAATGTGTCATCGCTCATTTGTTTCACAGGCATCGGTCAGACTGATCTGTCATTCAGACATCTGACAGAAACCTAGGATTATATCTCAAGTAGCCATTTGTGAAGTATGTTCAGATTTGGTGGAGGGATCTTTATTTAAAGTATCTACCAGGATGAATATTTCTTTAGTATTGAAGTAGTCACGGGTAACCCAAAAGACTATTGTATGTTCCAAAAGATCACAAGCAACACCATCCATAAAGTCACAGAGAGGTAACCATGACCTTCTTCTTATGTGGAGTATAGTGGGTCGCTGGTGTGATATCTTCAGAATTGATATAAAAATCATCAGATATTTTTTCAGTCATACCTATAAAGGTGCCTTATGACAAAGTTACCGTTAAGAGATCATAAATGTCAACCAATATTCAATTATTATCTTTAAAATATGCTAATTGCATTGGATGTAGAGAAGGTCCTTTGTACTGAAAAATATTACTTACATCAATGAAATCTTGTTCATTAAACAAGGTTTGTCCTTCCCTGATCTTTTTTAGCATATTATATTGTTGAATATTTCCTGAAAAAAATAAGGTCTTTTATTTGGACTTCTTCAACATAAGGTAGCTATTGAGCATACTTTTCATACATCATATCATAAAATCAATTCAGTTTCAATATAAAAAGAATAAATACAGGTAAAACACAAGTACAAGTATTCAGTGATGCTCACATCTTCAAATAATCAACCAATTCACTTAATGGCAGTTAGAAATTCACACCAAATGTAAAAAGCTGCAGGTGTGATAACCAAAGATTCTGCCAAGTACAAAGTATAACAAAATTGATCTGACATAATAAAATCAATGTGCTCAGTAAGTTCAGAATATCCCTAGATGTAAAACATGTTCAAACATGGACATGATGTTAACACATGGAAAGAGGTTTCAAATGAGTTATGGCATAGTCTGCTGTCTTGCCTCGAAAGGTACGAAAGGTATATTTACCCAACTTGCAGTATACTCCCATGTGGGACGGATGTTAAAATGCAAGTGGGTTATAAATATTCTCAAATTAATATCACACAATTTGGTTAAATACGTTTGAGTATATCTACCTTGAAAACCATGCCAACTATATTCTGCATAACGTTTTTTCCCTTCAAGTTTGGGAACATCTTCAACTCTTTCCCAATCATACATTTTATTTTGTAAAACCTCATTAGCATTTGGCAAGGACAGCATGTGTTCCCAAGGATAGAGAATTCTTACTCAGATGTGAGGAACTACATTTTACTAACTCATCCAAAAAATTGTTCTTGTTTTTACCCTCCAAATGTATGGCTAAAGTTCCCATCAGAGTCTGATTACCAAACATGGATGCTAACAATTGCACATAAAATTTGCAATGTTGGATTAGCCAACTAGATCTCATCGATTGTTTACCTAGCTTGCAACTTAGTGCCTCAACTGGTACAGATTTCGGTACTCCAAGTATGGATCACAAGATCTTCCCTTCAAGGCGATCGAACCAGGCCACATATTGATCTGCTAAAGTTACCATCTCTTATAAGAGGCCAGGAAGAATATTGGTGGAATATATGGTTAACTGGCCTGCCAAACTGTTGCCACCTTTGTGGCCTATAGATTTTTTAATCACCATCCGTGTTTTTTAAGTTTTCATAAAAATGTGTTCTTCATAGAAAGATAATGCCTGAAATGATGTGATGGGAAAGACGAAATACATATATCTATCCATCACTTTGAGTGTATTCTTTGCTAGTTTCCAGGCACATTTGCTTTTTTTCTGATTTTCCTGTTACCTATTATTACTATGTTAGATTGTGCTTCTTTAATGACTAAGGGGGTAATTCATGGATTATTTGCGCCGGAAAAAAAAAGGATTTGTGCGCCATTCTGCCCGCAAATCTCCGTTTGTTAAACAGGGATTTGCGGGCAGAATGGCACGCAAATCCCGTTTTTTTCGGCGCAAATAATCCATGAATTACCACCTAAATGGTTTGTCATAGCATAGACAGGGAGGGCATTAATTTATAGCTGCAAACTGACTGTAGTGTGGTCGATGAGCCCAGTATCATCAGTGTATGACATCCATGTTATGGTGACATTGCCGAAACTAGGTGGAAAATTACGTAACTTGCTCATTGACTCATCCATATCGAATATGTACAAATTAAGGAGCCAATTCATGGAATCCAGTGCAACAGTCTCGCAAGCACCTCGCGCAGAGAGGGAGCGTGCGCCACGCGTGCGCCAGCCACAGCGCAAAACAGCTTTTTCGCACACCGCGTATTCATGGATTTTCCGAGCCATTACCAACCCTGGCGCAATGAACATCCAGCAACAACAGTTATGTCCCCTACACTGCCTCTTGTGCAGGAAAAAGTGAGTGAAATGTTCAATACGGTGCAAAGACTCCACACTATCCTTGGCCCAGCACACAGCCCCCCTCCAACGTAATTGCGTGAAAAATCAGAGCGCACCCCTCTTGCGGCAGTCAAGTCGTGTGAAATTGGCCTTGCATACCCCCGTGAAATCCCGTACCCTGCTCTCGCCAGTTAAATTGCATGTAAAGTGGCTTGCGTACCCTTGTGAAACCCTGTTTCCCGCTCGTGCCAATCAAATCGCGTGTAAAGGGCTGCACATGTGGTGACAGGTGTTTGGGGGGTACCATGTGGTATGGGATGCCTGCAGGGCATTGTCACGTGTGTTGGGAGTCCCCTGTGGTGTGGGCAGCCTGCGGGACGTGGTCACATGTGATGGGCTGCCTGCGGGGCATGGACACGTGTGTTGGGGGTCCCCTGTGGTGTGGGCTGCCTGCGGGGCATGGTAATGGATGTTGGTGGTCTCCTGTGGTGTGGGCTGCCTGCGGGTCATGGTAATGGGTGTTGGGGGTCCCCTGTGGTGTGGGCTGCCTGCGGGGCATGGGCATGTGTGATGGGATGTCTGAGGGGCATGGTCGGGCTGCCTGCAGGCCATGGTCATGGGTTTTGGGGGTCCCCTGTTGTGTGGGCTGCATGCGGGGCATGGGTGATGGGCTGTCTGCGGGGCATGGTCATGGTTGATGGGGTGCCTGTGGGGCATGGTCATGGGTGTTGGGGGTCGCCTGTGGTGTGGGCTGCCTGTGGGACATGGTCATGGGCTGCCTGCTCCCCAGCAGTGACATATGCCCGCCACCACTGTGCACCTATTCACTGGCCAATCTGCTGCCTCATGGAAGACACACTTGTTCCTGGGTCCTCCTGCCCGTTGGCCGATGCCTGCCCCTGTGATGTCATTTGCCCCGAGTCCTGTCGCCTCCCACAATGATGACAACCCCCGGGGCCGTCAAGCACGTGCCCTGCTCCAAGATGCCTGCACAACCTCCATTGCGAGGGGTCCTGTTGGTGGGGTGAATTCCTCTGCTGAACCTCCGACTCCTGACTGTGGCAGGGATGTGATCTCCACCAGACTGGCCGTGGTGGCTGGGGCAGGTCCACAGGGGTCCCTGGTGGCATGTGGGCCAGAAGACGGCCTTGGAGTACGACTGGCGCATAGTGGATGAAGAGGAGGAGGGGGTCGCACCAAGGCCCTGCACATGTAGCAAAACCACGATAATGAGCTGGCCTAGCCAGTCCAGGATGGCACAGACATGTTTGTGATGACATGCGTGGTCCCGCCAGGAAGCATGCACATCATCACGAATGACGCCTGTGCGCATCGCAACCCCGACTAGCACAGGCTCAAACCTGTCACGGCTTGCATGGTCCGCAGGTAGAGGAAGATCAGCTGATGTGGACTCATCCTCTACCTGTGGAACGGTCTGGACTGAGGCATGCGTGCCGGTGCACAGTGATGTAGTCTGAGGATCAGGAACAGGATTAGGCCCAGGCACCTCCACAGTGACCTCTGCTGCCTCCTGCCCCTCCCCCTGGACTGCACCAATTGCACCGGTGGCATCACCCCTTGCCGGCCCCATGTGCGGGTCTGATGCGACCTCCTCCTCCACCTCACCCACCATAAACCTGGATGCCTCTGCACCGTTTTACGTATTGGATTGCCCCTGTGGGGGCTCACCTGCCCCTTCTGCTTCCGAAGAGTCCATGTCAAACCTTGCCCTCTTGGGCATCCCCTCAACACCTGCATCCGTAGTTGCAGACGCGGCACCAGTTCCCTCACTCCCGGTTGTAGCCTAGGAGGGTGACTGGGCTTTGCGTTTCTGCCTGGTGAAGGCATCCCTGCCGCTTTGCTCCACAGGGCCGTCTACGCCCTCTTCCTCAATTGCCGCTGTAGATAGGGAGACACTGAACATAAGCATCAGGGTACTGAACAAAATTCTGCTAAACACAAAGCAAATGCACATGAGTGGCACTGTCAAACATCATAACCATCATCACCCTCCACAACACACGGGTCAGTGCAAGCAACACACATGCACAAACACGCATGGCACGTGCAACAAACATTTGCATCCATGTCCAAGGCACTGTTGCATAAGAAGGGGGGCTGAACCTCACATGCATCATGGGACATGCACATCACATGCACACACACCACCAGACAGTCATACATCTGGCATGTCTACCTTCTGTCACAGAGCACTCATTGGCAACTGGGCTGCATCAGTCAATCAGGCATTGTGATGCTCATGTTTCATGCATCCATGGCGTTTTCCAGTCACACACTCACCACTCAGACAAACACGCACATGTACACCATGCATGTCTATGAAGGTGACAAAGGCATCCAAATCTCACACCCCAAACATGGCGAAGTCCAGACATAAGCATGCAAACATGTGTGCGTCATCACATGCTGGTGCACATCATGCATTGCAACACAGACACCATTGATGTGGAACACGCTTGACTGGATTCATATGCAGCACTGTCATGGCCCACTGCACACAGACATCCATACATGGGGTATGCCACAAATAAGGCCAAGGTGCACACTCTAGACGTCAACATGCACTACGCTGGACAAGAACACATGGATACTTACCACTCAAATCCAGATGGGTCTGCAACAGTAGGACCTGGTGGTAAAGCACTGGGTGAATGCGTTCCAGCACCCTCCTCTGGTTGTTGCTTAACTGGCCCCGGCGCCCCACTTCATCCTCATCCTCGACGAGGCGCCGGGCTTTGCTGTGGGTCTTTGACCTGAAGTCCTCCCAGCGCTTCAGGATATGCTTGTTGTCGCGGGGTGCCACCCCCTCCTCGTGGATGGCACCCACAATGTCTTCCCCGATCCTCCACCGTCCTTCCTTGTCGGTGTGCAATGTTGAGAAGAGGGCATCATAATGCCCCATGACTTGCTCCACCAGGATGCCAACGTCAATGGCAGTGAAGCTGGCAGCCATCTGCCTCTCTGCCGGGAGGTTGCCACTGGCCCCAGATGGTGTTTGGTCTGACATGGCAACCCCCGAGGCAGGTGTGGGTGGGCAACGGGGTCCTGGGGCTGGGCTGTGGAGTGATAGTACAGCAGTCAGGAGTCTTCTGTTTCAGCAGAGGTGGTCGCAGCAACAGGACCTCTGGCAATGTCTTCTGTGCAGGCACCAAATTGCAGTGCATGTTTGGCAGCAGGTACACTGAGCTGGCTGGCAGCAGCAGATGGCTCGTAGGAGGCAGCTTGGAGCATTGGGGGGCAGGTAATTGGCCTTGTGGGCAGGAGCGTGGTTTTATGTGTGTTTTCGTGTGGGCAGCTTGATGCAGAGTGACTCAGCACGTGAAAAAACAGTGTGTTATCGTGTAATTCGAGAAAAGGCCCTTCGCGCATAAGCGCGTAAGTGACGTGATGCACGTGGGCGTTCGGTACGGGTTAAAGGTCCACATAGGACACCAGTTCACTCTACATGCTTTTCATGGGGACTGACGTGTGTGTTTCTTTTTCTTGTTCACCCGCGATACTAGGGTTACAGTTCATACTTCTTGTTTTGGTGGGGGAGTTGCCTAGGTGCGTGTGTTTTTCTTTACCACGCAGGGCAGACGGTGAGTTGCACATGCTTTTTTCCCCACTGTGGTTGCCCCTGTGTGTCGTATACCCCATTTTTGAGGTCAGAGTAGCCTGCGTGTTCCACACGTATGCATTTTTTGTGTTCCTAGGTGCCACAGCGTACTGTGGGACGTTTATTCCATGCACGTGGGATACCGGGGGGTTGCATGCACATTCATTTTGTTTTTTGGGGTGCCTGAGCATTGCGTGACCTGTCATTTTTTTCCCAGGGGTCACAGACAGCCTCACAGGAGCACAGGGATGTGTCTCCCATCATGTACCCTGCCCCCATCACCCCAATTGCCCAGGGCAATTGTTGTATGCACCTCCCATTTGCAGTAGTTCCTCAGTGCCATGGTTGGGAGACCACCAAAAGGTAAGGGCAACAAAGCTGGGCAACCTCCCAGAGGTGGGCGTGTTGGGGCACGTGGCCAGGGAGGCTAGGGAGTCCAGGGAGTCCAAGGTGGCCACAGAGGGGGACGTGGCCAGGGAATTCCACAGGGCAGGATGTCGAACCACATGCTGGGACCGCCATGACACCACCCGCCACGACTCAAGGAGATGCTGCTGCTGCAGACATCCCCTGCGCTAATCTGACCACCACCCAGGCTCGGGTTCAGCCAGCATGGGCTGCATTGTCACAGGAGGACTCCCAGGCAGATTTCCAGGTCAGGAAGTTCAAACCACGTGTGTCTAAGGTTGCTGTGACCAGGACACGTGTATCTGGGCCAGTGGTGACATCTGTTGCCCTGAGCAGCTAGGTGGTGGAAGCTGTAGGGTAGAAGCAGCCAACACCACTCTGGCTGTGAGTCTGCTAGCCAGAACTGTGTCACTCACAGCCCTTGGCACTGAGGCAGTCATTCCGCTGGGTCCTGGCGACAGCACCCAGCAGCCAATGACTCAAGTCAGGCCTTCTGTGCTCATGCCATTGCCTACTCCCATTGGCCAGTTCACCAGCACCCCTTCCCCTACAGACCAGAGCGGCAGTAGCCACTCAGGGTCCAGACAACACGCCAAGAGGAGGAAGCGTGTTTCTGCGCAAGAGGCTGGAACCCCAGACACGGCTCAGGCCTCCGGCACGTCAAGGAAGAAGACTTTCAACAAAGTGGAACTGGAGGCACTTGTGGACTACGTGTCGGGACACGACTGCAAAATGCTGGTGGGGCCAGGGTGCCAAACTACGCCTGCCCAGCGTAAGGCCCACTGGCAGTGCATTGCGGAAAGTGTCAGTGCCATGGGATTTGAGAAGCGCACAGCTGATGATTGCTATAAGCGTTGGACTGACCTCCAATGATGTGCAAAAAAACAAGCAGGCTTCTAATTACACCTCATCTCAGCAACTGACGGTAGGACAGCACCAGAGGAGGATGTACACACTACTCATGAGGAGATAGCTTAAGGGTTCATCGATGAGGGTCAAATCCAAGGAGTGGGAGAGATGCTGTCCGGTGAGTATTGATGCAAGTGTGTCCAGCCCATGTGTGTTTTGCTTGGGTGAAGTGTTGTGATTGACTGCCAGTTCAGGCTATGTATTCATGAGTGCCATGTGTGACCCATACAATGCCTGACTGATGCGGGCTTGTTGTGATGCAGTCTGCATGCAGACCATGTGCTGCACACAAAGCCAATCCTCCTCTAAACACCTGCACCCTCCTTACATGCAAGACACTTGGCAGCCTCTCTTGTCCATTTACTTGCTCCCAGACATGTTTGCTGTTAGCCTGTGCTGATCTTCCCCTCAACACTCTGCCTATGTGGTCACATGACTGATGTCTCTGTGAGGTCATCCTGTGAGCTGGTCCCCCTGAGGGGCATGCTTCCTTTCCTCTCTTGCCCACAGCAGCTCACTGTCTCTATGGTACTAGTGATTCACATGTTAGACCGATGAAATGGCCTGTTCCAGAATTCGGTGTATTTGCACACTTACCTTTGCAACTCTGCCAGATCTGTACTGTGTAGTACATACTTTGTCCTTGATGCAAGGTGTCTCACTTGCACTGTGCAGATTGCACAGGCTCACAGTGGACATGAGTGTTCATTTATGGACCATGTGCATTCCCAGCAAGCCCCTATCCGTCCGTAACAAGCTACTCATTCAAATGGATGGTGTCCTCCCACATATTCCTCATCTTAGATATATATATCCTTACCTTTAGTTTTGCCTCTGAACATTTTCCTCTCTCCAGCAGAGGGCGCTCCACTCGAGGCGGCGACGTCGATGTCCCTCGGCGGCCTCCGTCGAGCACCGACGTCATCCGTTGTATAAAGGCCTCGAGCGCGCCCATTGGCTTCAGTTCCGTTTTCCGTTAGCTTCGCTTCGGATCGAGATAAAACGGCGCCTCAGTCACAGCGAATTATGTCGTCTTCTTCGAACCCGTCTACTCCGAAAACAGGTTTTAAGAAATACCTAAGGTGTGGAAGAGAAATATCGCTGACCGACCCTCATCGTAACTGCCTCTGGTGCCTCGGGTCCGAACATCGGATCGACGACTGCAGTTCTTGTCAATCTATGACGCATAAGGCCTTGAAAGAAGGACAAGGTAAACCGGCGGTGGGGGAAGAATCCTCGAAGTTTTCTTCGAGAGGTAAGAAAGACTCGGCTGAGTCTTCGGCGAAACACCATAAAAAATCCAGATCGAGGAGTAGATCAAGGAAGTCCTCTGCTTCTTCGTCCAAAAAAGCGAAGAAAAGACAACACCAATCTCCCTCTTCTTCTTCCTCGACTACATCGGAGCAAGTTATTACTTGTCCAACAAAACATGACTCCCCTAAAAAGTGGGAATCGTTTAGAGCATCAATGATGAAAATGTTTGAGAATGCGGCCCAGATTCCCCTCAAAAATGTCTGTTGAAGATCATGCCTCTAGGCACAAACAAAGTGACAGGGGAAGGTCTAAAACTAGGAAATCCGACAACAAATTGTCGATGGTATCTTCTAGGGACTCTTCCCAAACACCTAAAAAGAAAAGCCTTCCAGTGCATAAACAGGAGGCAGACCTTAAGAAAAAGACTTTAGGCGTTGATACGTCATTAAGAACCTTAACAAAAACATCTTTGAAGCCTCTGTCGAAGGCTGTCGAGTATAAGGGGTCGACGACCCAGCCGAAAAAATGTTACGTTCTGTACTTAATCGACGACCTCGAAGACTCCTTCGACGGTGTTGATTGTTTCAAAGGCTCCTTCGACGACGTTGATTGCCTCGAAAATACCTTTCACAGCATTCGTAGAGCCTTTGAAAACATTGAAGAATGCCTCAATAACATCGACGGTAATGGCCACGACTTCGATGCCATCGACGCTTCTGTCGACGTCGACACCAATTACAGGGGTGAAACCTATTCCTGAGAAATTATTTCACCCAGAAAGCAGACATGATTTTTTCCAAACTATGTCATCTATATATGGAGAAATGTCTTCAGGAAATGAGGAGGATGAAGAAGAAGATGAACCTGAAGTTTCATCAGCAGGGGTAAAATATGGTGCAAGGGAGGTCCCTGAAGAATTAATTGATCCTCAATCAAAAATGCAACACCTGTATGAATGTTTACAGTCTGCAAGTGGACTAGATACGTCCCCTTAATACGAATTTGAAAAACCATATCCAGCAGAACATGCTGATTTGGGCTATAGAAAACTTATGAACAGAGTTTATGGGATAGGGTAGGAACTCACGTGTATACCAGGATGATGATATGACACGATATTTTGTCAGGAGGTCCTCAACCAGATCCCATACTTCCCTTTCATATTGCTCTGCAAAGGAGAGTAAATTCTGCTTGGGAAAAACCTGAATCCATTGCAGCAGTTAATAAAAAATATGTGGCAAAATACAGACCTTGTAACTCTGATCCAGAGTATTTGAGTAAGCATCCATCTCCTGAGAATCTGGTAGTTCAGGCAGCCACATCAACAAAAAATGCTGAATACCCTACAATTCCCCCTGATAGGGATGACAAAAAGATCGATGTATGGTCGAAAAAGTTTTTTACATCAGGGAGCATGGCTCTAAAATCCACGAATGTATCTTGCACTCTGGCGCAATTCACTTATACTCTGTAGGACTGCATGTCAGCGGCAGCTCAACACATCCCGGATGGAGTGGAATGTGATGGTTTCCTGTCCATAATTAAGGATGGCAAGGAGGCTTCGGGAGAATGTCTTCAAGCAGGTTTGGACACTGCTGACAGTATCAGCAGGTCCATGGCGTCTAGCGCAGTCCTACGCAGATTTGCGTGGCTAAGGAAGTCAGGTTTCGCACCAGATGTTCAATCTAGACTTCTTAATATGCCATTTGACGGCAGCAAGGTGGATGAAAGTTTGGAGAAGCTGCAGACCTCCAAGGCAGCGGCAAAGTCACTCATTGCTGCTACAAGACAACCTCTGCAACGCCCCTACACAGGCTCATTTTCCTGGAGGGGTCGTCCCTTTCGTTTTTTTTTGGGAGAGGAAGGGGACAGGCCAGTCAAAGAGCGCAAAGGAAATTTCCTTGGGGGTGAGGAAGAGGTGCTAGATCTGCCCCAGCAGCAGCATCTGTCCCTTCAGCCGCTGCTGGAGCTGCCGCAAAACCACTCTGAGGTTTTGACTCACAAGACCCCAGTGGGAGGCAGGATCTCACAGCATCTGAAAGAATGGCGGGGCATTACTTCAGATGCTTGGGCGCTGGAAACAGTATCCCAAGCTTACTGCCTTCCCTTTCTAAAGAAACCTCAGAATCACCCACCGGAATACAACTCTACCAAAAATCCAGACCCGCTCCTGTTGCAGGAGGTTTTTACCCTACTACAGAAAGGGGCAATAGAACATGTACCTGTAGCGGAAAGGAACAAGGGTTGGTATTCCCCATATTTCCTCATTCCAAAGAAGGACAGAGGACTGAGACCCATCTTGGACTTGAGAAACTTGAACAAGTTCCTCAGGAAGGACAAGTTCAAGATGATCACTCTTTCTCAGATCCTTCAGGCTCTCCAAATTCAAGACTGGTTGGTATCATTGGACCATCAGGATGCTTACTTTCATGTGCCAATCCATCTCAAGTACAGAAAGTACCTGAGGTTCGCGATTGGCAATTCTCACTATCAGTTTCGAGTTCGGCCATTCGGTTTGACCTCCGCCCCAAGAGTTTTCATCAAGTTGATGGCGGTAGTGGCAGCGAGTCTCAGAAGAGGGGGGATTCATGTCGACCCCTATATGGAAGACTGGATGATCAGGGCACGTTCCACATAACAAGCCCGGGACCATCTATCCAAGACTTGCCACTTCCTTCACAAACTAGGTTTTTCTCTGAATTTAAAAAAGTCAAACATGATACCATCACAGAAACTCCAGTTCATAGGAGCAGTCTTGGATACTTGTTCGGGCAAAGCCTTGCCTTCCGAAGAGAGAGCTCATCACATTCTACAGATGGTAACAAAATTCCAGAATGCCCAGTATCTACCGGCCTTTGACTTTCTCAGGATGCTCGGTCTCATGGCATCCTGCATTTTTCTGGTGCCAGAGGCCAGATTGAGAATGAGATCTCTTCAATGGGCTCTCAGGACTCAATGGTCCCAGTTCTCAGGGGAAATGTCAAATCTTTTACAAGTTCCAACCAGGGTGGCACAGGATCTACAATGGTGGACTTGCAGACAGCACATCCTCAGAGGGGAATCTTTTTGGCAGCCATGGTCGGAGATAACAGTAGTGACGGACGCCTCCCTTATGGGATGGGAAGCTCACACCAACAAGTTGACGATCAGCAGTCGTTGGTCTCCATCGGAGTCCAAACTACATATCAACCTATTGGAGCTGAGGGAAATCAGACTAGCACTGAAGGCCTTCCTGCCAGCTGTATGGGGAAAGAATGTCCTGATAATGACGGACAACACAGTGGCCATGTACTACCTCAACAAGAGAGGAGGTGTATGGTCACTACCACTGTGCAAAAAGGCAATGCAGCTCTGGTTCTGGGCAAATCAAGAGGGATCTCTCGATCTGCCATTCACCTAGCAGGAGAGCAAAACATAGCAGCGGGCGCTCTGAGCAGGCAGAGCACAGTCTCCCACCAGTGGGAGTTAGCTCAGGAAGTCCTTCTGGAGATCTTCACCCTTTGGGGAACCCCTCAATTGGATCTTTTCGCGACCAGTGTCAACAGGAAATGTGAACTGTTTTGCTCAAGGGAATTTCCTCCAAGAGGAGCTCTAGGAGACGCATTCGTAGTGGACTGGGAGTTTCCACTGCTATACGTGTTTCCTCCAGTCCCTGTGATCCCTCAAGTAATCAGGAGGTTGAGGAAGTTCGGGAAAACCATGATCCTAATTGCCCCGGATTGGGCCAGGAGAACGTGGTACCCGGACCTTCTAGACATGTCCATCTGCCCTCCAATACATCTTCCAAAAAGAGAGGATCTTCTCTCGCAAGAGGGAGATCATGTTCTCCATCCAGAGGTCAACATACTCAACCTTCACGCATGGCTTCTACGAGGTTGAGATACAAGGATTGGGACCTTCCGGATGATGTTATGGAGATCTTGCTTTTGGCCAGAAGGCCAACAACAAAACCTTTGTACCGGTGTCGTAGGAACAAGTTCAGTATCTGGTGCAGGGATAAGAATGTGGATCCCTTTGAATGTGATATTCCAATGGTATTATCTTTTCTGTTAAATTTAGCTAATCTGGGGCTCCAGGTTAGGACGGTAAAAGGATATGTAGCAGCGCTATCTATCTTCAAGCGCTCGTCAGAAGAAAATTCTTATTTTAAGATACCTTTAATAATACAATTTCTAAAAGGTTTAAACAATGTTTTTCCACCAATACCTTTTCAAGTTCTTGTGTGGGATTTAAATTTGGTACTGAAATTTCTGACATGTGCACACTTTGAGCCTTTACATTCTTGCCCGTTAAGGCTTCTTACTCTACAAATGATACTTCTAATTGCATTGACATCAGCCTGCAGTGTAAGTGAGTTGCAGGCACTTTCAAGTGGTCCTCCTCACACCATCTTTCATAAAGATAAAGTTGTCCTTCGAGTCAAGCCCTCTTTTCTGCCAAAAATAGTTTCAGACTTTCACCTGTCAGAGAAAATAATTCTACCTATGTTCTCACACAAGTAAGGAAAAGGAAAGACTACATAGGCTAGATCCTAGAAGGGCTCTTAGCTTTTATATCTCAAGATTGTCAAAAATACGTCAGTGTGACCAACTGTTTGTGGGATACACTGGTCGTAAGTTAGGACTACCTGTAACTAAACAAACATTATCAAGATGGATAATCCTAGCCATAACAGAGTGTTATAGGCTAGCTGGAAAAGATCCCCCTGAGGGTTTAAGAACTCATTCAACTAGGGGCATGGCAACTTCATCAGCACTCAAAAGAGGTGTCCCTGTACAAGATATTTGTGCAGCAGCCACATGGTAATCCATGCATACTTTCATAAAACATTATGCTTTGGACTCAACTACCTCTCAAGGAGGTCTATTTTCCAAATCTGTGCTACATTCAGTACATGACTAAAAAGATATCTGTACTCCCGCCTCCAATAGAAAACTGCTTTGGGAGTCTATCTAAGATGAGGAATACGTGGGAGGACACAATCCATTTGAAGAACAAGTTACTTACCAACTGTAACGTTCTTTTGATTGGATGTTCCTCCCACGTATTCCTCATCGACCCTCCCAACCTACCCCATAGTACAGTTTACGTGGTTTACACTCTGATTTCTTTTGAGGCTGGGGTGAAAAGAGGCACGCTTTTAACAATGGTCATGGACTCTGATATATGGAAAAAACAGAACTGAAGCCAACGGGCGCGCTTGAGGCCTTTATACAATGGATGACGTTGGTGCTCGACGGAGGCCGCCGAGGGACATCGACGTCGCCGCCTCGAGTGGAACGCCCTCTGCTGGAGAGAGGAAACATTTTCCGAGGTGAAACAAAAGGTAAGTATATATATCTAAGATGTGGAAAATGTGGGAGAAGTATCCAATCGAAAGAACGTTACAGTTGGTAAGTAACTTGTTCTTCTACTCCACCTCCGGTTTTTCATACGTCTCATGGTATTTGGTCATGCCTTTCATGCTCACTCAGGGTCAGTGCCTCATAACGCCCATTTTTTGGGTGTCCTCGTCTGTCTCGAGTGTAGGACTCCCTCTAGGACAGACTCCCTGTCTCTATGCAACTGGTGTAGCTTTTCTGTGTCTTGGTGAACTTCTGAGGATTACTCATGTGTAGTGCTTTCCGTCGTCCTCTCATCTGGCTCAGAAGACTGAGGTGATGAAATAGGCACCTGCACACACTGTCTGCTACAACACAGTTACTCTGATCCACCATTCTGAGACATGCACTGCCTCCCAGCCATCCCATGAACGGGGTAGGGGTTACTGTATCCACTGGCAACACTTTGCACATGATGACTGTAATTGCCCTTACACTGCCATCATCACACAACATTGACATGACTGTGTTTGTGTTTCGATTGACAGTTGAGACCATACACATGTACTGCACTGCACCCACAGACTTCTGAGCCCTGTTTCAGACTTCTACATGCCTATTCACTTGTGTCATGTCAAGGTGACCTAGCATTTATATATCCATGTGCCTTCCTTCACTGTATTGCAACACACTGGCCTCGTTGCAGCCTGTGCTTTTTGTTGTAGTGATTGACATGTAATGTATGGTGACATGCTTTCTACATGGGCCTCGGACAGTGCTATTTGACTTCCATCTGGGGCTGGTTGACAGTTTTTTGCCATGCCTATGCCACGTGCCATATGTTTGTTGGCATCTGCCATTTTTGTGTAAGGTCTATGCAATGCAGGAGCTTCTGTGTGATGCAGGTGCTATGGAACATGCAGTACATGTGTGGGCTTCACATTTGACACGCATCCATGTCAGCTTTCAGGGTCCCCTTCCATTTCATTTCCACTGCATGCATGCCAGAGTTTGTATCATGTGTAACATGGCTACTTTATGTGTTGGCTGTCAATATTGTAATGTCTATGTGTGTGGTATATGCTGGTGACATGTGTGCTCATTGTTTTTTTGTTTTGTTACAGGTGATGAGGCACTGGATCCAGAGGAAGAGGAGGATATGGCACAGAGGGTGGAGGGTTCAGGGCACCAACCCTCCACCCTCTATGGAGTGTGTGGTGTGGTAGGCCATGGCCAGCCATTGATGCTCCAGACCATCCTGTCCCGGAATGGCTGTGGGTACACCTCTGAGGATCTCTTTGACTCTGATGCTGAATCGGATGTTGATCAATCCATGCCATTGCAGGTGAGTGATTCTGCAGTGGATGCTGTTCTGTCTGACACACCTGTAGTGGGGGTAGAACTCTCAGTCACAGTTGGAGTGTCCGCCTGTGGTGGTTATGGGTGCAGGGTCATGCTCCACACCTGTTGCTCCTGTTCCTGGGGCAGCAGATCAATGGAGGAATGCAGTCCTGCCACCACAGGCAGCACCAGCACAGCAAGGCCCAGGACGCCTTGGGCCAAACAGGTGTGGTGTCCGGCAATGCGGTGGCCGTGCACCACCTGGGAACACTGTGTGGGAGAATCACATGTATGCCATTGCACAGCAACAGGGGGCAGCTATTGAGATGATGGCTCAGGGCATGGAATGTGTGGCCGATTTCATTCTCCCCCTTGGTAGGCAGGTGGAGCTCCAGGAGCAGGCAACACAGTCCATGTGCAGCTCACACAGGCTGGACACGTTGGCCACCAACAGGGACTGACGGGCTGAACTGGAGGCTCTGCACACAGCCATGGATGCAGAGGAAGAGGCCCACAGGGAAGCCCTGAGGGAACAGAACAACTCCCTCAGAAATAATCTGGCTACACTTTTGCTGGGCCAGGGTACACGGGCAGAACAGCGGTTGGAGCAGCTGGAACGCACAATCTCGGCTGAAATCCATGCAAGCCATGAGGGGGTCTGTCTGTCACGTGAGGCCTTGCAGGAAGAACTCCATGCTACAAGTGAGACCTTGCAGGAGGAACTCTGTGCTACATGTGAGGTGCTGCATGGGGACCTCTGTGCCATCTTCCTGCAGGACCAGGCTTACCAGACCCACATGCTTGCTGCCATGGATGGGCAGGCACCCTTACTACGCACACCTCTTGATATTCATCCAGAGTGTGACAACAGCGACGACTGATATCTCACTTCGGCCTAGCCCTGCAGGCAATGAGCCCACAGAGGTTATTTTTTTTAGTCTCAACATCAACACATGTGGGTGTTGAGGCATGCCCTGCACCTCCCACCTCCTGGGTGCCCCCCCCCATCTCCCTGGTAGACAATGGGCATTTTCATTTTATTTTCCTTTTTTTGTCTATTATGCATTCATGTCACAGTGTGTTGCTTTCTGGCATCCAAAAGCATCCACTGTGTGTTCCGGCTCGGCCCATACAGGCTTGTCTCGTGTTAGTGTTTGTGGCTTGGGGTCCGGACACATATGCCACTCCTGCTTCCCCTTTCCATGGGCTCGCAAGGATGGCACTGTGTGACAGTTACTTACACAGAGGCATTGGGCTTCTGTCATATCTGTGGCCAGTCTGAAGTCCAACATGTGTATACACCCCTAGTGGGGATTCATGATGATTTCTCCAGTGGATGGTTGGCCTGCATTTTGGTGAGTATATTGTTAACTGTGCATATTTTCATGTTGCTTATTCATGTATTGCCTTGCCTGTCTACATTGTTGATGCACGTCATGCTGGGTATACCGTCCTTTGATCGCAGAACTTTTCATCGCAGGGTTTTTTACCGCGAATTTATTTTCGAAAAAAAACTCATTGTTTTTTTTTGGGGGGGGTTAAAAAATCCAAAAAAATGTGTGTAAGGGAATAAAAAAATAAATAAAGTGAAAGTGAACAGGGGGTTTGGGTGAGTAACCCCCCCAAAAAAAAAATCGATAGGTTTTTAAAAAAAAAAAAAAGTTACGGTAAAAAACCCTGCAATGAAAAGTCCCGCAATTAAATAACATAGAACCGTCATGCTGTATGCGGTACCCTGGCCCCTTTTATTTATTTATTTGTTTTATTTATTTGTAATTATAAAGTGCACAAATGGCCCAGGGGCATCGTGTCGCTGTTACAGAATGCTCAGCTTGAAAAGGTAGTATGACAGTATAGAGTAAAAATAATATTTGTACAGGTATCACATGAGGACAGAGAGAAATACGTAGACTATACTGTTACTATGGTTACAGTGCAACAGCAAGAGTAAAAAAGCTAATTAAGTACATTGGCAATATGTACATCAAGTATATTAGCGTTGAACATACATTAGCAGAATGGTGAGGTCTTTAGCATTTTGCGGAAGGTGGTGTAGGATTTTTCGTTCCATAGTGTAGTGGGCAAGGCGTTCCAGTTTTTAGGTTCAAGGTGTTGAAAGCTGGACCCTCCTGCTTTAGTTCTTTTGAAGGTGGGTACATATACCTGACTAGAGAGGTGGGATCTGGTTGGGCAGTTGGAGGTGTTGGGTATGATTCTTTCAGATAGGTATGGTGGGCCATCTGATGCGAGGCACCTGTGGGGGATGGCCATTGATTTGAAGAGTATGCGTTCCTTGACTGGAAGCCAATGGGCTTCTTTCCTGGCTTGAGAGATGTGGTCCCATTTGGGAATGTTCAGCGCAGTCCTAAGTGCGTTATTTTGGGTGATTTGTAACTTTTTTAGGTTTTTTGCAGAGGTGCCCGGGAATGGGGCATTGCAATAATCTAGTTTTGTGCCTACTGTAGCTCTGGCGATGGATAGACAGTTGTTTGTAGAGAGAAAGGGTTTGACTGCGTTGATCACTTTGGAGGTGAGTGCGGCTGAAGAGGCTATTGAGTTTACCTGGCTGGACATAGTTAATGAGTCGTCAAGGTAGACTCCTAATGTTTTTACAGTTGTGGAGACTGTGAAGGTAGAGTTGTCAATGTTAAAGGTTTTGTATTGGGGTGGGAGTTTATTGAGAGTTTCACTGGTATAGTAGGATCTCAGTTTTGTCACTGCTTAGGCAGAGTCCATTTTCAGCCATCCAGGTCTGGATGGCTGAGTAGATTTTGGTTAGGGCTGCTGTGTCTTCTTCGTAGATCCCAGTTAGTGGGAGTAGTACCTGCGTGTCGTCAGCATAATTGGTGTACGCTATGTTGCGACCGTCAAGATCAATGAAGAGAGGGAGGGTAAATATGTTGTAGAGAGTGGGGGCGGTGCATGGGGGCGGTGCATGAGCCCTGAGGGACGCCGCAGTGGATGGTGGTGGGGGAGGCAGATGCAGTGTCTGAGAAGACTTTCCTGAGTCTTCCTTTTAAGAAGGAGGCCACCCAGGCGATGGCTTCTGGGGAGAAATGCACCTCATTTTTTAGGTACATGCCTAGGATATCATGGTTGACGAGGTCAAAGGCAGCTGACCGGTCCAGAAGGAGGAGAAGTGCCGGTTTGCCTGTGTCCATGATGTCGCCTAGTTGTATTTTTAGGTTGAGTCAGGCTCCCATGCCCTGGTCTTTAGCTGTCAGAGCCACACTCAAGATGGAAGGGGCCCGTGTGGTGGCAATGTCATATTGAGACACTTGTGCTATGGTGATTGGTCACTCTCTGACATTGTCACTGTTGGGTCCTGTGTTCATGATATGTTATGCTGGTAAATAGATAGTCCTGTGTTGGGTTTGATTTTGATGTGTCAGGGGATCGGGGAGATTTTTCTGTTGCCAATGAGTCCACAACGGAGCAACATTGAAGGTTCGTACATTTCACATGCAAACATGCATTGAATAACCCTGCAAATCCACACCCACAACACACTTCCACCCCCATCCCCAACTCCACACCAACATACCCTAACACACACACTACTTACCTCGAGAGACATGCTGTGTCCCTGCTGCGCAAGTTCACTTTCAATTTTGTGATCGGGAACTGGCGCTGCAGGTTCATTTATTTTGATTATTTTTTCTGCAGCTGCAGGGGTTTCCAGCCCGCAACCCCCGCTCACTTTACTGTGTAGTGTAGTGAGTGGGGTTTTGCAGGGTACACCCCTGCAGTACCCGCAATTTCTTTTTTTATTTCAAGAAATGCATGTCACCAAATGTTCAAACTTTTGGTGTTCTAACCTTTGGTGGCATGCAATTACGTCCTTTTGGTATAGGTTGGATATTTTGGATCAATCTTTTCATCCTAGTCCATGTGTGAGGGAATTGTCTCTGGCCTGTTTCCATTTGTCATGGTGCACTTTGTGACAGTTGTGTCATGTTTTCTGAATTTATTTTGGAGTTTTCACATTGCATGCCATGGCATGGTGTGTCGGGTGGGTGACATGGGATTGAGGGGGGGTTTAGGTGACATACCAGGATTTTGCTGTGCTGTTTTGCATGGGGGTTGTGGAATCTGTGGCTTGCATGTGTGCCTTTTGGTCACACGGGATTGTGTTTTTTTAAATGGCTAGGGATGCACACAATGCTGCAATTCCAAGGACACATTCTCAGGGTGGTAAGGTTGTGACATCTGACTGTCCCTTTGTCATCATCGATTGTCACCTGGAATGTGCCAGGCCTGTGAGCACTCCGCAGGGGTGGGATTTTAGGTGAAAAATGTAGCAGCGGGCGTGCATTTGGTTGGGGATGTGGGGGCACCACCATGTCCACCAGTACGCCCCTCCGTGTTGCAACGTTGTGCAGGACACATGCTGCCAGAATGATCCTGCACACTACTTGGGGCGCTTATAGTAGCTGCCCACCAGAGTGGTCAAGGGAGCAGAAACATGACTTGAGCACTCTGAATGTGCGCTCCACTATGCCCCTTGGTTGCAATATGGGCTGCATTGTATCTTACCTGGGGTGGTGTGGTGGGGTTCTGTATTGGCATCATCATGTTGGTGCCCAGAGTGTAGGCACTGTCCCCTGGGGAGGTGATAATGGTCATTAGTTGGGTTTGTGTATTTGTCTGCGTGGGACATGCATGCATGTGCACAGGCATTTGTACTCACCAATGAGCCATGTCTTGCCATGCCTCCCAGCTTCCAGGTCCCGGTGTAGGACTGACATTCTAAATATGAAACTGTCATGGGTGGACCCGGGATAGTTTGCATAGACAGAGGTGATGATTCCCTTGGCATTGCATACAACCTGCATGTTGATGGAATGCCGGTGCTTGCGGTTGCGATAGATGTGCTCAGTGGCCCTAGGTGGACGTAGGGCCACATGGGTGCAATCAATGGCACCAAGCACTTTGGGGAAGTGTACCGCCATGTAAAAGTCTTGGACCATGGTCTGCCTTTCTGCGGGTGTTCTGGGCATGTATATGTGCCTGCGGAATGAGGGGTGTGCAGTCATGATTGCCAACACCTGGTGTAGGCAGCGTGACTGCGTGGGCTGTGAGACGTCACCAACTATGGCAGTTGTCCTCTGAAATGATCCAGTGGCCAAAAAATGCAGGACATTGATCACCTTTTCCAAGGTGTTCAGTGCTTGGGAGCACAAGGTTGGTGATGTGAGGTCATCCTCCCACTCAGTGACCAGGCCTAGGATATGACGTGGAAACCTTTACCTGCCAAAGACCTAGTCATCAGGCATCCCAAAAAGGCTGGTCCTGGGTAAAAAAAAATGTGGGGCTTGGCTATCCTCCTCCTGCGGTGTCCCACAATCACTGCTGCGAGAAATGGGACATTCATTGTAGCTGTCTATGCTTGTTGTTTGCGCCCACTTTATGCTGCGCGGGGCGCTTACGCCTGCTTTCACGTGGCGTACGTGTTTCGGGATTTGCGTGTCTTTTGGCATGCGCGGGTTTGCCCTGTTCAATTCCATGAATATGTGCTGTTAGCGCGTGTGTGGGCGTTGCGAGGATTTCACAGCGGTCTTTCCCCGTAACGCTCACATTTTCATGGGTTGTTCCCCATTACGCGTGTTCTGCCCACCTTTTAGGTGTGTGCGCTGGACGGTGTGCGGCTTCTCTGGGCGTCTCGCAAAGGGCTTCCGTGATGTCACAATGACGTGTGGAAGCTGCGCGGATTCGGCGCAGGTTGAGGGTAAGCCACGCGCAATGTGTTCCATGAAAAGGGGAACGGGCGCTTGCACGTGTTTCGCACGCATGCGCTGCAATTTTCACATGTGCGCCCCCGATTTCGGTGCACATCTATTCCATGAATTATCCCGTAAATATCAGGGGTGCAAGCACATAATCCTGTTGAAAAGCACCCATTTTTAGGGGATCTACTTTAAAAATCACCCTCCTGATTTAAGCGTATGGCTACCAGTGTGTCACCATATAATTGCTGAATGTAATACAGTAGCAAAGGATCAAGGCCCCAGCGCTCGAGCTTGTGCCATAGTTGTGGTCAAGAGACTGAATCAAATGCTTTTTTCAAAATTGATAAAACACAAATACAATTTCTTGCCCCAGCGCTTGAATGTCTCTGCGATCAAATAATGCAGCACGCTGATGTTACAAATAGTGCTATGCATTTTCCTGAAGCCCGTTTGGAAGTCATTGTCTTTTGCCCAACCTGTCAGCTTCTTTAATAAAAGCGAAGCAAACATATTTCAACCTTAGTCCAGAATAGCAAGTAATTTATAGTTGCAGGGATCCATCCCCCTCAGCCATGTCTCCTGGAATAAGAAAACACTGCTCTCAAGAACAGTAGTTGCCCCCATGGGATTTTAAAAAAGGAATTATGGCCGCGCATGTTCCAACTAAGTCATTTGCAAGCTGCTCTATTATCACACCGTCAATACTGATTGGAATCAAAAGTCTAGGGACCCAACTCGCTACTTCCTTTGTTTTAGGTTTGTTACACTGGGTTTACCACCATAAAACTGGTTCTTTCCGATAGATCAGGAGTAGGTATTGTCGACGTTTAGTAGTAGATTGCAATGGTAACTGTTCTTTATTCACTCGAACATTTGTAGTGTATTTTTGGCAAATCGTCAGTTGAAAGCCCATGTTATACAGGGCCAGAGGATAACTACTCAATAATGCCACTGTTGTAGACATTGTAATTCAATGAAGACCCAATTGGTATTACTCCCCGTTTATGGTAATTCCACCTGAATTCTTTCCTCTGTATTGATGCTCTTCAGAGGTTCAATATTATGCCACAAATATAGTAAGAACCTTTGGTTCATGAAAGGGCTTTCCTTTGATGGATACAATTCTTGCAGCCTTGCCCATTTCCCAAATGGCCTTGCTTCATCTCGCAAAGGTGGACGGTTGGTCACTTCCCCCGTTATTATAGGAATACTGCTATGCTGGAAATCTATTGGAATCAGCAGTGGCAGTCAATATCATAAGCTGTCCTCTATTTTCTGGAGCATGCAGTCCAGATGCCCAGTTTTCGTTCCCATTGCTGAGGGCTATCATTTCAGTAGCCTCTGTCTCTATGGGAGCAGGTGGGCCGGCTGGCTGAGTACTCACCACATTTTATGTCACAATTAATGGGGTTTTACTTTTATTTTCATGAGAATCAACCCATACCCACTTATCTAACAGACCCAGATGTTCTGAACTACTTATACACCCTGCATCAGCGGCTTTAGGCATGCAAGCCATATCGGCCATAGGCTGCTTAGAGTAGACAATCTCAATGATGGTGGGAGGGAGCAATGCACAGGTCGCCTTGTGTCCTATATTCAAATTCGCCGTTTTTCCTTTTTACATACCTCGCCTTCGTCAGTGGTTTTCTTATGAACAATTCCTCTCTCAATAATTGCAACAGGAGAGGTTTCTGAGAGGAGTTGACACGTTACCCCCATTATGCAGTGTTGCTGATTCCTTTTCTATGTCAGTCATGCAACTTGATTCGAATTGGATGCAGGAGGACTACACATTTTCAGTGGCAAGCATTTCCATAGAATAACAAGGCGATTGCTGCAAAGCCATAAAATCCCTTGTCTGCCACAATTCGTCCTGCAGCGTCCGGCAAACTCCCTCACTATTCATTTGACCGCTATTTTCAGAATAATGTCAACCACACGGGCTAAAATCAATTTCATATCTTGTTTTTTCGCCATATTCGTACACAGAGAGAACAATGCATCCACTGAAGCAGCAACTGCGTTCAATGACGCGACAGGGCTCACTTCATCAGTTCCGAACTGAGACACTCTATATGGTCTGGAAAGGTCAGAATCACTGACTGTTGCTATTGAAAGCTGATGTATCACCTTCACTGGAAGCGGGACAAAGTAGATAACAGCCATTCCAAGTCCGGTACAAGTGAAAGCTGAGTGCAAATTACATTGTTATATGGTGGGGGCGAGTTCATATGTGGACATATCACTCTGTTGGATTCTTTTTGCAATCCAAGACATAGATGTATTATCAATTGTGGGAGAGGAGTTTGTACTCACTATCTCCCCCGCCCCAGCTAAATCGTGTGGTTTGTCAACCGAGGGGAAGGGGTGGCTTGCCTGCAACCAATTCCACATCAGGGGATAACACCCCAAAATAGTGCATTGTTTTCAGACCTTCAGCAGGAGTTCCAGTGCCCGCCACTATTTTACCGCCACTATTTTAGGGGCCATAAATTAATGTGGACTCTTATTTTGCACTGTTGCCCCTCTCACGTTTCTTTTTCGGATTGTGAAGTTGCACTACGCTACGGATTGCAAGCCATAATTACGAGTTCTTTATTTCTTCATTTTATTTTTCGGATGTACAACAGATTAAACAATACAAAACAGAGTCACCCTTCACACCGCCCACCATGGACCACTGCAGGCCACTGAGACTCTGCGAGACACCGTGCTGCACTCTACACTGAACTGGCTGTTTTGTAGTAATCCTGAGCCTGTGAGTGGAATGCGACACCTCGTCTGAATGAACAGAGCAAAAAGAATTGCTGACAGCTTTAAAGTGAAAGAATCTCCCACCTTAGACCACTGAGAATCTGTGAGAATCCATATGGTTTCACCTGATTATGGCCCAGACTTTTGTGAGGGGTCAGAAATGAAAGCCAGACACAAAGTTGTCATATTCTCAAGATAAGACATTTTATTAAACAAATAGGGGTTGGGAAAATATCTCCTTAGCCCTATTCTAAAGAGGAACTTTGCTACCTATAAACTAAAGCTAAGGGTCTGTCTGCCTTAGGATTTCAGTTATTAAAGAGAGCTGTACTTGTGTTCAAAGCACCCTATCCTGAACTTCACACTACAAACAAAAGCAAAAAAAAAGGTGCAAGGAAATGTCTTTATCTTGATGTTGGCAAACGTGTTCAAAACCAAAAGTATAAGTATAAGGATGACGCCAATGAAAATATTCCTATAGGGTAAAGACCCTTAGATCGAGAGGGTGATCTCCTACCCCTGGATTATTAAACAGGGTGGTAAAATGTTTCTTTAGCTAACAGTTCTTTTGTGTCTTCACTGGACTCACAAAATTCTTGTTGAAGCAAAAGGTTCTGAAATTGTCTTTCTGTAGAATCTCGTTTAACTTTGCAGATCACCTGGTATACTCCCATGCTAGGAATCCTATACATTTTCAGATGCCTGGTGTACTCACCCGCCAAGACTTCCCTTATGGGTTTTCAGATTTCCTGGTCTATTCCCCTGCCAGGACTCTTGATACAAATTCAGTTGCCTGGTGTAGTCGCCTGCCAGGAATTCCTATGCATTTCACAGTTCTTTGATTATCACATTTCTTTGGTCATACCACAACAACATATACCGTGAGGCACTTGGTAAATCTGTCTATGGTAACACGTACTCACATTCCTACCCACATTGGCATCGCATGCATATATACTTGATTTCAGGTTTGCCTGCATACTTTGCCTTGTCTGAATTCAAACATTCTTCTTATTTGGTGTTGAATGTATACTTTCTCTTGTATGCATTCAAAAAACTGGGCTTTGTACTTGAACTTGTCTGCATTCAAACAGTCTTCTTAACGAGTGCTGAATTTGTACTTTGCCTTAACTTCATTTAAACAAATGTCATACATTTTCTGCATCTGCAATCTTGTACCATTCAAACACTTGTTGGTGCACTTGTTGGAACACCCCAGGGTGTAAGTGATTTCAATCCGGCACTTCACCTAAGTCAATGCCTAGCGTGTAATGCACAAATGAAACCCTTATTTATTTGTGTCTAAAAGTTCTTTTATTCTGAACGATGTACCACTTATATCACGCCCCTCTCTTGGAACCCCCCGGTCACACTGAACCAGGAATCAGGCTGGTTTGCAAAGTTTAGAGATTTATTTATATATTCACAATATAATCAAACTATTTTTTAATGGGGATACAATAATCACCAATGGGGTGATGTCACACTAAGCAATCTCTTTAATCACAAGGAGTAATAATCATCAAAACCAATGCAGCACAGCGATAATACTTTTGTGGGTGTGGGTTCAAATCAAATAGAAATGTGGTTACTCTTTCCCCCTGCACACCCCTCAACCCCCCAATATGCAATGTAGAGAGATAGGAGGAGAGAGAACAGGTTTCAGGAATGCAGAATCCAAATACAATGTCAAGCCCAATCCCCCCACCCCCCAGGAAACATAAGAGAGAAACAGAATTGATTGGCAAACTGTCAAATGGTTTTTAAAGTTGTCTGAGAATGGATTGGGTAAAGCACTAAATATGGGCTAAATGACTGAAATTGTTTAAATTCTAATGGGAGCCGCTTTATCTGGTTTCAGACAAACACTAGCAATGATTTGACACCAATACGCAATGTGCAATTTGAGGTCGGGTGCAATGAAAAGCTGTTTTACACGTTATAGCAATTTCCTAAGGCAAAATGTGCGGTAATCGCGATCGCGGGAGAACTATAAGGATTTGAGATGCGGTTTTTGGTTCTATGGAAAGCTGGTATTGTTAGCTACATGCAGACACATTTTGTTTCTAGAATAACATTTGAAGAAGTTATGGAGGTTTTCGTGGAGGTCGTTTTTCTGAGATAGGCACAAGAATGGGAAAAACAGGGATGCGCTTTCAAAAGACAAACAGGATTTCTTTACACTAGGGTCAGACTATGAAGAAGCAAATACTACACGGGAGCACAGCCACTAGACCAGGATGCCTCTGGATCAAGTTCTTGCCTGCCGAGGAGCTTGTCTTCTTCAGATGAAATATATCAGCGCAAAGATATGTTTAACAATACTATTGCAGAAGGAAGATAGTAGGGATGAGATAGAGAGTTCAGGCAATTCAAAATAATTCTAACAATGCAGTTCTGGATATAAGAGAGGATGGATTTGAGATAGGAATTGACTATGGATAGTACATAGGCTAGTGACAATCCTAAACTATGGATACTCACTAGATAGGTTTGAACGAACCGCCAGGGATTCTGGTCAGGGATTAGACTGCTGGGCACACTGGACTGGACAGGGTCTGCAATCAGCAAGGTGCTCTGGTCACCGCACGACAAGACTGGACATGATTGACACAGCATGGCACAGCACGGCACAGGATTGGGTTAAATCTGCCCTCCCGGTTCCGAAGATAATTATTTAGAAGGAAAGCAGTTACAGCACAGCCTGGCTGCTTCTTTGGTTTCCCCTTGAAGTTTGTGGGATTCTGGTTCTAGAAGTTTAAGGCCCAGCTGAGAATGGTTCAACTATAGTATGGCCTTTCTGCTTTGCCAAGTTTCTGGAGTCTGGAGCAAGGAATATGGATGGATCTCCTTCAGGGTGCTTCGCCAGGAATCGGTTGGTGGGTGAATCTGTGTGTCTTTCCTAAGTCCTCAGCTTTCTCTATTTATGCATTTGGTAAAGGGGTGTGTATGCTGGATTATCCTTAGCGCGCCCCCTAGGCAGACTATAGGTTAGAATCTCCTCTCTCCCTGATTGGAGGAGAAAACAGGCTGTCACCATGATGATGTGGTTTTATGAGTCAGAGAATCCTTCCCTTGGCTTTGGAACATGAAATCTACTTTTAGTATAATACATATTTACAATTTTGCCAACTTTATAACAATAACATATCTAGATCACTTATTTTGTGGAGGAAATGCTCTTCAAAGCCCCATCATTGTAGGATCTTGTGTCGGCTTTTGACAGAATTCTGCCCTTTTGGGCAGGAACACAATATCTAGTTAATCCAAAAATGTGTACAACTGTGCGCATTGCATATGGTCATAAGCGTGTGAAATTGCATGCTTTTGACATAAATACATTTGCTATAAAACCATAATTTCTACAGTTCCTTCCCAGAACATAGCACAGAGTTCTGGCTCCTCTTAAAATGTGCAGCCAAAAAGTAGGTTCAGAAGTCCGGGGTTTGCATATTTTTTACAATTGTACACAGTAATTTATCAGTCTTTTTAGAAATCTGCTTTTTGTCCATTGTGAATCAACAAAAGTTGTCTGTCCCCGCCTCCTTCTCCTTCTTGCAGTTCAGAAGCAATCTCTGCCCCCTTCCTTCTGGCAGAGGCCATTTACGATCCTTCCTGATTAGCATCTCCTTGCCTTGGAGGAAGTCCATTATGCTCTTTCCACAGCAGCCCAAGTTCCCCTCCCCTCTTAATCAACACAAGGGTGTGAGTTCCTGGTCTAGAGAGCAGAAGGGAGGTGCCTGGTCCCTGTGTGGGAAGTTCTTTGTGGTTTGGCTTGGAGTCAGGCTTACATTTAAATGTCGTTGTGTTGCAGTTTTCTTTGTTTAAATAAACTTGTAATTTTAAAACAAGCAGCTAGAACACTGATTCCAAACTAAAAATCATGAAGTTTAAATAGTTACAACCTAGGTTACTCTTGATAACAAGTCACTTAGATTTCAGACCTTAGATCTTAATGGTACAAGTTTACAGTTTTAACGCAGGCTTTTGAAAACAGTCATTCAGGTGGCCGCTGGTACTGCGCCCAGATTTTGACAGATCCCACAGGCAGGCAAACTTGTGCTGTGGGTGTTTTGATGACCAATTCAGCTTTCCAAGATATTGCAATTTCACAATGATTTCTTGAATTCAGTAAAATGTGACACCCAACAAGAATATTAGATGTTTGTGGGTGTTTTGGACCAGAATTCTGTATTTTCAGCAACCAAGAAAAGATTTGAAAACAAGATTCCAGATTTCTTTCAGCAAGCACTGCTTTTCATGGAGTCTCCCGTTTTACTTGTCGAGCAGCCCAGTGACATGTTTCAGGAGTGAGGTCTCCGTTCCACCACTGACAACATGCATGGTAGATTTGGCAGCCATATTTTTGTGCTTTGTAGAGCGCAATTTTCATAAGTTTTGGCACGCATAGGGGTTTTGCGGCCATTTTGATGATTCTGGCACCACCAGGACACAGTGATGCTGCAGGGCAGAGCATAAGTGGGTTAATACATCCCACAAGGGTCCCGAGCTGCTTTGGGTAGACTCAGTACTTCCTTTCAGCATCTCTGATGCTCCTTGCACCTCTGCGGTGTGGTTCCTTCACTCCCTTTGAGTTTGGAGTGTGGAGACGTTCATCCAGAGTCCTGCATGGCTCTGCAGTCACACGCCATCTTTCCTGCTTGGCCCGGCCTGGAGAACACTGTTGCATTGAGTGGCCCAACCTTCAGGAGCTCCCACGCAACTCCCAGCATTTCCACAGCTCTCTTTGCTTGCACGTGGAGCTTCTCGTCCAGTCACAGCTGTTTTCTCAATTTTGCCTCTCCATCGGTGTGCCTCATAATTATGAGCCTCAGCATGGGCGGGAAAGTCTCATTTTTCACTGCTCGACTTGACATTGCAGTTGCCCTCTTTAAATGTCCAGTGCACTGAAGGTTTAGAAAAATAACTAGCTTGCATGTTGTACTTCGAGAGACTGTCACTTTGCACAAACTCCCTTATCTGCCTCCTTGTTTCAGTGATTATGGGAGTTAGAGTGCATGGATTTTATGGAACTTTTAACTCTTAAATGATTTTTCTGAGGGATTTCATATAAAAGCACATTAAAAATAAAAGATGTTATGTGTAAGTTGTGGGTTTTTGGTCAAAAGTGGAGGCCTGACTAGAATGACGATAGGACATTAAGAAATTGGGTATCAGAGGGTCTTCCTCATTGGCAAGGGGGTATACCGTGTCTTGGCCAATGTAGTCAAAACATCTCCCCAGTAGTTAGTTGTCTCTTCCCATGGGATCCTCCTCATAAAACCGCCCCCAGGGTCAGGATCAGGTAGCAGTTGCCCTCCGCGGGCCACATCACAGAAGGTCACCGCCCGGAAATCCGTGATGACTCCACTGGATTCAACATACTTTGCTGTTAATAAAATCCAAGTTAATAGCTAATCGACAACATATGTCAATCCTGATATTAAATTCACATACATATCTCTGAAGTTTCAGCAGTTATGATATATTGTTTGGTTTCAATTGTGATTTTAACATACACCTGCTTTAATTAAGTGTTTTGAGCCATAGTATGAATACTAGATTCCCATTTTTATAACAGAACTAACAAATCATCTCATCCTTTTGTAAATGTCTGAGCAGTTTTTCACTGATACAGTTTGAGAGAACCAGCTACTTATCTCCATTAATTGAAGTTCATGTAGACCATCGCTGGAGGTACTGTCTGGATAAAACTGTAATCTTTTTCCATCCAGAAATAATTTGATGGAGGATTTATTTTTAAAGGTTTAGTGAAAGCCGTCACTATCATCTTGTTGCATCATACATATGATTTCAGGAACTTGAGTATTTTGAAAAATGAACTTTGACTCGGTCTGGATGTTTTTGACAAGTACTGTTTAAACTGACATAATTGAGGCATCTTGTTAACTTGTTGGGTGGCCAGTTTGTGCTTAGAGGTCCTTGTTCACACAATCTAACAAAGATGAAAGCCTTCAAAGTAAATTGCTCCCCAATAAGAAAGATGTGCCGTAAGGAACCAATCCCCTCACCAAGTTGGCCAATCAATGTTGCCCTGTTATGATTTTTAATTGGGTGACTGTCTGTTAGATTCTCCTTTCTATCAACGTTGTGTAATTCTCCAAAGAGGGAGTTGAGGATAATGCTATGGTTTTCCCATTTTACTTGATTCAAAGTGTTAAGTACTTCTCAAGAGTTCAAGGTAGGCTGGGGCTGTGTATCAGTGAGAACCAATAGGTCACATTGTCGATGGTGCTTGTTCTACAATGTTATGCTATCAACCATTTTGTATGAATATAACCATGGAATAAACAGAGTCTTTAAACACTATACTGGGCCAGCAAGTTCATTGTTCTTTTTCTTTTTGTTTATTTTAGATATAGATATATATATATATATATATTCAGTGAAAAAACTTTGTTAAAGGGACGTTATAGTTAAGTTTTGCTACTAAAAACCTATGAAATTCAGTGAAAAAACTTTGTTATGGTTCCAAGTAAAACTGAAAAACCCTTGAAATTCGCCAGTTATCGTAAGCTAAGCAACCATAACTCGCACCACCACCGTGCAATGCTAAGACTAACATCCAGGACATCAAAGATGACATCACAAGTGTCATTGATGACATCACTGATGACATCATATGTCTGACTTATCCTTCAAGTATGTTCTTACAATAATTCCCCTAGGGTCCAGTCATATCATATGAAACATATACATAGGGGAAGACACAAGCTTGAAGGACAGCAATCCTTTCTGTGCATTAAATAATCAGTAGAGTTGTCAGCACTTTCTATTAGTTCTGTTGTTTTTTTTATTACTGTACTTTCCTGTATATGTTCCTATTTTTATATCTTGTATTCACACTACTTTCCTTAGAGTCCAGGCACATCATGTGATATATAAATATAAGTAGCAGGTTTGAAACAGAGCAATCATTTCTCTGCATAAAGGTAATCAGTTAGATTATGAACACTTTTTGCTACTACTGCTGTTTTTTTTCTTACTTCAATTTCCCTGTATATACTCATATTTGTATGTGGTGTTGTCTCTTTGTGTTTTGTCTATAATAATGCAATTATGTAGTAAGTGGGTTTTATTATCTACTTATCACATGTTTCACAATATGCAAAAGTCTAATAAGAAAACAGTTATCAATTCACTATTCAACATGGCAAGTTTATGAATATTGCACCTCCATCATGTATGCTGCACACAATGCCTATGTTTCTACATGAACACCTTAGTATACTGGATGGACGAATTAGCACTTGATATTTATTCCAATGATCCTTGACACTTTTTTTTTTATTAACATTACAATAAGAAACCCTTGTACAGACTGTTCATGAAAAATAAATGCACATGTGATGTCATCAGTGATGTCATCAATGGCATTTGTGATGTCATCTTTGATGTCCTGGGTGTTAGTCTTAGCAGTGCACGGTGGTGGCGCGAGTTATGGTTGCTTAGCTTACCATAACTGGCGAATTTCAAGGGTTTTTCGGTTTTACTTGGAACCATAACGTCCCTTTAACAAAGTTTTTTCACTGCATTTTATAGGTTTTTAGTAGCACAACTTAACCATAACGTCCCTTTAACAAAGTTTTTTCACTGAATTTCATAGGTTTTTAGTAGCACAACTTAACCATAACATCCCTTTAACAACATTTTTTTCACTGAATTTCATAGGTTTTTAGTAGCACAACTTAACTATAACGTCCCTTTAACAAAGTTTTTTCACTGAATTTCATAGGTTTTTAGTAGCAAAGCTTAACAATAGTAACTTTGACTTTATGTACATGTAATATGGAACATACTGAACCACTTCTACTGAACGTAATGTCCGCGAACATTTTAGATGTCCGCGGACATATTCGGACAACAGTACCACTACCTAAAAAGTCTGGGGGGGATATTTTTAATTGTAATATTAAAAAATGATAACATTTAAAAAAGTCACAAAGTAGTATACATACATATTATATGTAGTAATCCATAAGAAATGTAACCCATATATGTACCGCACTAACCATTGATTTAAATACAATATGTTCTAAAATGGAATATACCAAGAGAAGATAAATTGGCTTCCAACATAATTACCTCACAGACACTCCACAACTAAGACCAAGACCAGACCTACAGAGTACTCAGAACATATCTTACCTGAAATAGTAAGTGTACATCATTTTACTCATATCTTTATAAACTTTCTGTATTAGATTAATTTTTTTTTTTAATTTTTTTTTTCTCACAGAAATGTCTAGTACTCTGGAATGGCCAGAGGAGCACTTCCCACATGACGAAATGTCAGAAAATAGTGAAGCTAATGGTATACACTTTACAATATAAACCATTTAATTGTTATTATTTTATATATATTTAACATATATATTTCTTTTTGTACAGATGTACAGAACATACCAAAATAGAAAATATGTCTGAAGAAATTGTTATGGAAAACACGCTTGACATCTTAAAAGAAAAAATGGATTTATTATTGAGCAATTTTAATAATTTGAAAACTTTTGTTGAGGATCATTTTAAAACAAAAACCTCATACCATTGTCCCACATGTACTTGTCCCCCTCACCATATCCCAGTCTATTATCCTCAAACCCTCTCCATAATCCAAAACGTTTCGATGAGACTTCCATCCCTTCGTCACCTGATACCAATCATGTTGAAACTCCTAATTCTCCAAACCAATGTCCGTGCATTTGGTGTCCTGCGGACAGGAGCTTCCTTCGCGGACATGTTCGCGAAGGGATCATGTGACCGCACCCATGCTGATCGCGTGTTCTGAATGCGGACACTGTTCGTGTCCCCGAACAATTTAAAAGTACATTTTCTAATAATACACAATATTTTTCCATAAAAACTCATCATGGCACAAGTCCCACATAGTAATCCTGAGTTTCTGCATATCTTTTGAAACTTTTGGAACCCTTTTTTGTGTTCGATCTGTCTGCGGACAGCGCGCATGTCCGCAAACAGCGTACAAGCACCCCTATAAAAGACCACGCCCTAGAGCTTATTCTCATTGTGTTTCTGGCTATTCTTCAGAGCACAGATATTTCTCCAGCAACTTGCTGATTACACCATTGAGATGGCATCCTTGGCTGAAGAACTGCCACCTGGTGCTGCACCTGCTTCAGCACAACCCCCACCCCCTCCACCACCACCACCTTCCCAAGGGCCTGAAGAGGGGACAGGAGTAAGGATGCAGAGGAGGAAGAAGAGGATGACGAGAATGAGGTAGAGGAAATCCCTACTACCCGCACTAGATGTGAGTCTTGGGTGTGGCGGTTATTTTCCATTTATGGGAATGGTCTTAAGGCTTGTGCGAACCGTGTTTTCTGCAATGAGTGCAAAATGATACTCAGTCGCGGGAAGCACGGTTCGTACAGCTTTGGGACCACGACCATGAAGCGACACCTGAGGTCATTTCACTCTGGGGCTATTCGCAAAGTTGTACCTTGTGAAGAACGTAGTAGGTTGATTTCCTCTACTTCATCCTCCGTTTCTGATCCTGCCACCACAAGGACCACCTCTGTGGGACAGCGTCTTCCTCAAGCTGCCTCATAGGCCATACAGAATTGTGATGACCCTTACCTTTCGAGGGTCACAGTTTTATGTATGTACTGTGACACAATACTCTGCAGAGGGGAGTGACTTCGGAGTGCTTTTGAGACTATCGTCTCGGAGCACGAGAAGACCTGCTCACTACCCAAATAAAACCCACTCTACATCTTCCTCTCTCAGCTCGCCCTTTCTTATCCCTGTGGTTGGTGTCCCCCCTTTACCCTCCTTTCCCCGCCTCTCCTAGTGTGTCGTGTCTAAAAAACCCAAAAAAATACAAAATTACAAAAATAAAAAAAAATAAGTCTCTTTTCCGAGTCGCCTTTCACAGTTAAAAAATAGAAGTGAAGATAAATAAAGCAGGGCCCTTTGTATTTCTTAAAAGTCTGCGGACAGTTCGCGAACATTAAAAAAATTGGGGTGCTACCCTATTGTAACCATTGCATTTTTCTCTGGGAGGAAGTGGTGGCTCTGAAAAGAGCCTTTGGGAGGTGTTTGTATGTCAAAAATTATAAATACTTAACACCTACATCAAAATGGATGCTGTATTTCTTAAAAAGGTCGCAATGCATTTTGTACATTTCTCAGAAAAATCTGATTGCCAGCATAAGTAAGATGGACTCCATCTCTGCGAAAAATGTATGTACTACGAAACATAATATTTTCATTGTGAAATGAGGACATGCCAAAATCTCTTAGAAATGCACAAACAGCCTTATATACATTGCGCCTTGCTTTTTCCATTTGTGGACCAAATGAAGAAGAACGAAGCCACATTTGTCTCAGTGGAATCCGTGAAAATATTACGTGAGAATTAGGAAACATGTCCATGACTTTCCCAAGTCCTTCTTTCATAGCAAATTGCAAAGAAATTCCAGACACATGTCCTGAACTGTTCCCTCCACAATGAATTACAATTATGTCTGGATGTTACTCTGTTTCCAAAGTAGCACAGAGAGATAGCAAGTCCAACCACTTCATTCCACGTACTCCATGCCAGTGTACTTCCACATGTGGAAATCCAAGATCTACAGCTACTCCACAGCTTTCTGCATGCACCTTCAACAAATGTATCCTTGAATCTCCCAAAATACAAAGAATCTGTTTTCTGAAACACACAGCCATAGCTGTCTGTTGTTCTCTCAGCAAAAAGAGTATCTGAGAAACTCTCTCCTGGCACAACACACCCACTAAACTTTCCTGACCAATCCCTTTCAGTGCTCATTCTCATTTGAATGACTTCTGAACCCAAAAATCCCCGGATGTAACTCCTGATGTCCGCGAACTACCGCCATGTCCGCGGACATATCGTAACATGAACAGCCCTTCTACCATTTCCACTTCACTCTCTGTGCCATTCCCTCATTGGATGTAGCTAAGAAATCACATGACCATGCACCAATCACATTCAAGACCTCTACATCTAACTGCATCATCATAGATCAGCACTGCAAATGTACTGTGAATCTCTCTGAGTACAAGTGTCATATCATTGGCAAGCACCATCTACAAGAAATACTGTACAAGTCTCCAAGATTTCTACTTGCAGCTCGTGCATATCCATATGCATGAACACAAACTACAGGTATGCATATTTTCTGTACAGTACATGAACACATTTTCAAACTGACTTTTAGCTTGTGTAATCTGTAAAATGAATCTACTGTCTTTTTTCCAATTTCCTAAAATAAACTATCACTTATAAACCTTTAAACTATTTACTTTCTTTATACACACACTATCAAATCATGTTAAACTAACATTTTTTAAATGAAATTTATAGACTACATATATTCAAACAAAATTGCATGCATGCACACTCTATGTTCAAATCTCAAAAAATAATACTTATACAATTACATTTATTTATTTATTTATGTATTTGATTACTTTAATTTAAGCATGACATTTAGGGGCCGATTCATGGAACAAACGTGCGCCGAAAATCTTCGCGCAAGCAGGCGCAAGCAGGCGCAAGCGGAAAAAAACAGGCGCACGCGCACGCGTGCGATTCATGGAAGTCCCTGCGCGTGTACACCTCGGGATGTGCGCCAAACCCGTGCATGGCGCACACGTCACTGCAACATCCCGAAAGGCGTGCGCGACGCGCACAGTGAAAGCGCACAACCTCGGCGCATACACCAGAAAGTGGGCGGGACACGGGGCGTAACGCGCGCAATGGGGAACAACGCGCGAAAATAAGGGCGTAACTGGGGATGTACTGCAGGGAAGCAGACGGAACGCCCACACGCACTTGAACCACACGTATTCATGGAATCGAATAGGGCAAAGCCACGCACAGCCAAAGACACGCACAAGCTGAAACACGTCCGCCACACGAAGGCAGGCAGTAGAGTCCCAGCGCATCACAAAAGTGGCAACATACAGCAATTGGGCCTGTGCGAGCGGGGTACGTGTATTTCGGGTGTCGGGGGCGCACGAGAAGTTACACACGCGATGGAGCACGGTACGTGTATTTCGGGGGTGCACGGGAAGTTACACATGCGATTGAGCGGGGTACGTGTATTTTGGGGGCGCGCGGGAAGTTACACACGCGATTGAGCAGGGTACGTGTATTTCGGGGGTGCACGGGAAGTTACACACGCGATTGAGCGGGGTACGTGTATTTCGGGGGCTTGCGGGAAGTCACACACGCGATCTCATCAGGGTACGTGTATTTCGGGGTGCGGGGGAAGTATCCCACGCAACATCAGCAGGGTACGTGTATTCCAGGGGTGCGCGGGAAGTTCCACACGCAATCTCATCAGGGTACGTGTATTACAGGGGTGCGGGGGGAGCAGCACACGTGAATTGCACGTGTGGGTCCTCCCAGGTGTTCCCTCTACAGCCTCCATGGCCCCTGCCGGTGGCTCACTCCACAGGGGCCTACCCAGCACATGTCCTGCAGGCACCCCATCCACCATGGTCATGCCCACCAGCCAACCCACATGTCAACTTGCACTACTGCCCACCAACGCATGTCCCCCTGCACCCCCAGCCACCAGGGGCACCCTCCACCAGGCCCCCACCCATGTCTCCCACCACCCCCACCCCCCAGCCACCAGGGGCAGCCTCCACCAGGCCCCCACCCATGTCTACCACCACCCCTACCCCCCAGCACTGTGGGGCACCTGCCAGCAGGCCCCCACCCATGTCTCCCAGCACCCCCACCCCCCAGCACTGTGGGGCACCCTCCACCAGGCCCCCACCCACGTCTCTCACCACCCCCACCCCCGAGCAGTGCAGGGGCAGCCTCCAACAGTCCCCCACCCATGTCTCCCAGCACCCCCACACCCCCAGTCACCAGGGGCAGCCTACACCAGGCCCCCACCCATGTCTCCCACCACCCCCACCCCCCAGCAGTGCAGGGGCAGCCTCCACCAGGCCCCCACCCATGTCTCCCACCACCCCCACACCCCAGCCACCAGGGGCAGCCTCCACCAGGCCCCCACCCATGTCTCCCACCACCCCCACCCCCCAGCAGTGCAGGGGCAGCCTCCACCAGTCCCCCACCCATGTCTCCCAGCACCCCCACCCCCCAGCCACCAGGGGCAGCCTCCACCAGGCCCCCACCCATGTCTCCCACCACCCCCACCCCCCAGCCACCAGGGGCAGCCTCCACCAGGCCCCCACCCATGTCTCCCAGCACCCCCACCCCCCAGCAGTGCAGGGGCAGCCTCCACCAGGCCCCCACCCATGTCTCCCAGCACCCCCACCCCCCAGCCACCAGGGGCAGCCTCCACCAGGCCCCCACCCATGTCTGCCACCACCCCCACCCCTCCAGTCACCAGGGGCAGCCTCCACCAGGCCCCCACCCATGTCTCCCAGCACCCCCACCCCCAGCACTGTGGGGCACCCTCCACCAGGCCCCCACCCATGTCTCCTACCACCCCCACCCCCCAGCAGTGCAGGGGCACCCACCACCAGGCCCCCACCCATGTCTCCCACCACCCCCACCCCCCAGCAGTGCAATGGCAGCCTCCACCAGGCCCCCACCCATGTCTCCCAGCACCCCCACCCCCCCAGTCACCAGGGGCAGCCTCCACCAGGCCCCCACCCATGTCTCCCAGCACCCCCACTCCCCAGCCACCAGGGGCACCCACCACCAGGCCCCCACCCATGTCTCCCACCACCCCCACCCCCCAGCAGTGCAGGGGTAGCCTCCACCAGGCCCCCACCCATGTCTCCCACCACCCCCACCCCCAAGCCACCAGGGGCAGCCTCCACCAGGCCCCCACCCATGTTTCCCACCACCCCCACCCCCAGCAGTGCAGGGGCAGCCTCCACCAGGCCCCCACCCATGTCTCCCAGCACACCCAACCCCCAGCCACCAGGGGCAGCCTCCACCAGGCCCCCACCCATGTCTCCCAGCAACCCCACCCCCCAGCAGTGCAGGGGCAGCCTCCACCAGGCCCCCACCCATGTCTCCCAGCACCCCCACCCCCCAGCCACCAGGGGCAGCCTCCACCAGGCCCCCACCCATGTCTCCCACCACCCCCACCCCCCCAGTCACCAGGGGCAGCCTCCACCAGGCCCCCACCCATGTCTCCCAGCACCCCCACCCCCCAGCCACCAGGGGCAGCCTCCACCAGGCCCCCACCCATGTCTTCCAGCACCCCCACCCCCCAGCCACCAGGGGCAGCCTCCACCAGGCCCCCACCCATGTCTCCCACCACCCCCACCCCCCAGCCACCAGGGGCAGCCTCCACCAGGCCCCCACCCATGTCTCCCACCACCCCCACCCCCCAGCCGCCAGGGGCAGCCTCCACCAGGCCCCCACCCATGTCTCCCACCACCCCCACCCCCCAGCACTGTGGGGCACCTGCCAGCAGGCCCCCACCCATGTCTCACAGCACCCCCACCCCCCAGCCACCAGGGGCACCCTCCACCAGGCCCCCACCCATGTCTCCCAGCACCCCCACCCCCCAGCCACCAGGGGCAGCCTCCACCAGGCCCCCACCCATGTCTCCCACCACCCCCACCCCCCAGCACTGTGGGGCACCCACCACCAGGCCCCCACCCATGTCCAACTCATGTTCCCCAGCACCCCCACCCCCCAGCACTGTGGGGCACCTGCCAGCAGGCCCCAACCCATGTCCAACTCATGTTCCCCACCACCCCCACCCCCCAGCACTGTGGGGCACCTTCCAGCAGGCCCCCACCCATGTCCAACTCATGTTCCCCACCACCCCCACCCCCCAGCACTGTGGGGCACCTGCCAGCAGGCCCCCACCCATGTCCAACTCATGTTCCCCAGCACCCCCACCCCCCAGCACTGTGGGGCACCTGCCAGCAGGTCCCCACCCATGTCCAACTCATGTTCCCCACCACCCCCACCCCCCAGCAGTGCAGGGGCAGCCTCCACCAGGCCCCCACCCATGTCTCCCAGCACCCCCACCCCCCAGCCACCAGGGGCAGCCTCCACCAGGCCCCACCCATGTCTCCCACCACCCCCACCCCCCAGCAGTGCAGGGGCACCCACCACCAGGCCCCCACCCATGTCTCCCACCACCCCCACCCCCAGCAGTGCAGGGGCAGCCTCCACCAGGCCCCCACCCATGTCTCCCAGCACCCCCACCCCCCAGCCACCAGGGGCAGCCTCCACCAGGCCCCCACCCATGTCTCCCACCACCCCCACCCCCCAGCACTGTGGGGCACCTGCCAGCAGCCCCCCATCCATGTCTCCCAGCACCCCCACCCCCCAGCCACCAGGGGCAGCCTCCACCAGGCCCCCACCCATGTCTCCCACCACCCCCACCCCCCAGCACTGTGGGGCACCTGCCAGCAGCCCCCCATCCATGTCTCCCAGCACCCCCACCCCCCAGCCACCAGGGGCAGCCTTCACCAGGCCCCCACCCATGTCTCCCAGCACCCCCACCCCCCAGCCACCAGGGGCAGCCTCCACCAGGCCCCCACCCATGTCTCCCACCACCCCCCCCCAGCCACCAGGGGCAGCCTCCACCAGGCCCCCACCCATGTCTCCCAGCACCCCCACCCCCCAGCCACCAGGGGCAGCCTCCACCAGGCCCCCACCCATGTCTCCCACCACCCCCACCCCCAAGCACTGTGGGGCACCCACCACCAGGCCCCCACACATGTCCAACTCATGTTCCCCAGCACCCCCACCCCCCAGCACTGTGGGGCACCTGCCAGCAGGCCCCCACCCATGTCCAACTCATGTTCCCCACCACCCCCACCCCCCAGCACTGTGGGGCACCTGCCAGCAGGCCCCCACCCATGTCCAACTCATGTTCCCCACCACCCCCACCCCCCAGCAATGTGGGGCACCTGCCAGAAGGCCCCCACCCATGTCCAACTCATGTTCCCAACCACCCCCACCCCCAGCAGTGCAGGGGCAGCCTCCACCAGGCCCCCACCCATGTCTCCCAGCACCCCCACCCCCCAGCCACCAGGGGCAGCCTCCACCAGGCCCCCACCCATGTCTCCCAGCACCCCCACCCCCCAGCCACCAGGGGCAGCCTCCACCAGGCCCCCACCCATGTCTCCCACCACCCCCACCCCCAAGCACTGTGGGGCACCCACCACCAGGCCCCCACCCATGTCCAACTCATGTTCCCCAGCACCCCCACCCCCCAGCACTGTGGGGCACCTGCCAGCAGGCCCCCACCCATGTCCAACTCATGTTCCCCACTACCCCCACCCCCCAGCACTGTGGGGCACCTGCCAGCAGGCCCCCACCCATGTCCAACTCATGTTCCCCACCACCCCCACCCCCAGCAGTGCAGGGGCAGCCTCCACCAGGCCCCCACCCATGTCTCCCAGCATCCCGACCCCCCAGCCACCAGGGGCAGCCTCCACCAGGCCCCCACCCATGTCTCCCACCACCCCCACCCCACAGCAGTGCAGGGGCACCCACCACCAGGCCCCCACCCATGTCTCCCACCACCCTCACCCCCCCAGTCACCAGGGGCAGCCTCCACCAGGCCCCACCCATGTCTCCCACCACCCCCACCCCCCCAGTCACCAGGGGCAGCCTCCACCAGGCCCCCACCCATGTCTCCCAGCACCCCCACCCCCCAGTCACCAGGGGCAGCCTCCACCAGGCCCCCACCCATGTCTCCCAGCACCCCCACCCCTCCCAGTCACCAGGGGCAGCCTCCACCAGGCCCCCACCCATGTCTCCCACCACCCCCACCCCCCAGCAGTGCAGGGGCACCCACCACCAGGCCCCCACCAATGTCTCCCACCACCCCCACCCCCCAGCAGTGCAGGGACAGCCTCCACCAGGCCCCCACCCATGTCTCCCAGCACCACCACCCCCCAGCCACCAGGGGCAGCCTCCACCAGGCCCCCACCCATGTCTCCCAGCACCCCCACGCCCCAGCAGTGCAGGGGCACCTGCCAGCAGGCCCCCACCCATGTCCAACTCATGTTCCCCACCACCCCCACCCCCCAGCACTGTGGGGCACCTGCCAGCAGGCCCCCACCCATGTCCAACTCATGTTCCCCACCACCCCCACCCCCCAGCACTGTGGGGCACCTGCCAGCAGGCCCCCCCATGTCCAACTCATGTTCCCCACCACCCCCACCCCCCAGCACTGTGGGGCACCTGCCAGCAGGCCCCCACCCATGTCCAACTCTGTTCCCAGCACCCCCACCCCCCAGCACTGTGGGGCACCTGCCAGCAGGCCCCCACCCATGTCCAACTCATGTTCCCCACCACCCCCACCCCCCAGCACTGTGGGGCACCTGCCAGCAGGCCCGCACCCATGTGCAACTCATGTTCCCCAGCCAACATGTCATCACAATCTAGATCCCTGGTCCCTATGGTCAGCCTCCAAATGCAAAACACCCACCCGAGTATTGCATCCACCCACTCATAATTTGCAATTACATCACAGAACACCAATTGCAAGTTCCGAAACAAACACATTTCCCTCACATACACCCAATGGGTGTCAGTGAATCTCAAAACACATATCATGAAATGCATGAAACCAATGAGATACCACACATTGAAGTTCACCAAAAAAAATATGTATTAAAGGAAACATAAATAGAATAAAAAATGAAGAAACAGAAATGTGAATGTACAAAATTTAAAAGAAGCATGTCCGTGAAAAAAAGCAAAACCAAAAATAAAATTCCAAAGTAATGTTGTCCAAAGTCAATGTCCAAAAAACAAAATCCAATGGGAAATAAAAAAGAAAGCCATTGCTCCATGGTTAAAAAGTGAAAAAAAAATACAATCCAACAGTGAACTATGTACATGGGAACAAGCCAGGGTCCATTATCCCAACAAAAGAAAGGAAACCTATCTAACTACACTAACTGATAAAATAAACTATATACAAAAATGTGGCCAATGTCCGAAAGGTCCAAATAAAATCAAAACAAAAATGAAACCTAACACTACCTACATAACTATGTACAAGGGCAGCGGGCTAGTTTCACGGCTCACTTGTGGATGTCCCGGGCCAGGGCATCAGCGAACTCCTCCTCAATATCCCAGAGGGGGTCCTCCTCCATGGCCCCGAGGGTCCGCAGGGCCGTCGACGTCTCCATCTCCAAACCCCTGCGGATTGCCTCGAGGCACTCGGCCCGCCTCAGGGCCCTCCGCATGGAGTTCTCCGCCCTGACCATTGTGAGCCGTGCCTCTTCCGCCCGCTGCCGCTCCGCATCTATAGCATGGCCCAACTGCTGCCACACGGAAGACACTCTCTGTCCTGGGTCCTCCTGCCCTCTGGCCGATGTCTGCCCCTCCGATGTTGAAGGCCCCGATGCTTCATGGCTCCCACCACGTTGCTGCTGCTGCTGTGCCTCTGCCCGTGCACTGCCTCCTGCTGCCTGCACATCCTCCGCTGGCTGGGGTGCAGTCGCAGATGTGGCCACCCCTGCTGGACGTCCGACTCCTGACTGTGGCAGGGATGCCTCCTCCACCAGACTGGCCGCACCGTCAGAGGCAGCTCCACAGGGCACCCAGGTGACTGATGGGTGGGAAGATGGCACAGAGGACGACTGGCGCGTAGGGGGTCCAGTTGAGGAGGGGTCGTAGCAAGCCCCATCAGACGGAGTAATCTGGCCTGGGTGACCTGTCCCAGCAGGCTGACGTGGTCAACGAGCCATTCGAGATGACGTGCAGTCTCTTCATGAAGAGACTGCAGATCACCTCGCATGGCCCGTTGACGCAACGCCACACCAGCCAGGACAGGCTCAACCTGGACCTGGATAGCCAGGTCCGCAGGCAGAGGAAGGCCAGTTGACGTGAGCTTATCCCCTGCCTGAAAACGGGTCTGTACGTAGGCATCCCTGCTGGTGCAAGATGATGCAGGGACAGGATCAGGGACAGGATTGCACACAGGCACCTCCGCGGCGGCCTGTGCTGCCTCCTGTCCCTGGTCCTGCACTGCACCACTAGCACCAGTGGGATCCCCACCTCCAGACCCCGTCTCTGGTACTTGCACGGCCTCCTCCTCCACCAAACCCCCCACCAACCTGGATGGCTCCGTGCCATCTTCCCCTGTTGGGCCCTGTGGGGTCCCAGCTGCCCCTTCTGCTGCCGAGGAGTCCAACTCCAACCTCCGCCTCTTGGACCTCCGCCCGGCAGCTGCGGCCTGGGACACGGCACCGGACTCCTCACTCCCCGACGAGATCACAACATGGGAGGGGAGACGGGCCTTGCGTCTCCGGCTGGTGGTGGGATCCCCGCCGCTGTGCTCCACAGCACCTTCTCCGCCCTCTTCATCAGTTGACGCTGCAGACAGGGAGAAACAAAACACAGGCATCATGGCACTGTACAATGGACACATACACACATGACAGTTGTACATGAGTGGCATTGGCAAACCTCAGACATGTCATCACAATCCCCAACACACATGTCATTACAACTCGCACACATCAGCCATACCACAGCCATATCGCAACTGCCACCACCATCCATACACATACAACAGCATGAGCAGCCAAAGGTGAGCCAGACATCACATGCAACACAGGAAGTGCACCACACATGTACACACACCACCACACTTGCATGCATGTGTACACCTCTGCCAAGTGTCGCAGTGTTCAGACGGGCATCCATGTCACATCTGCCAATCAGGCATCCACATACCACTGTCACATGCATCCATGTTGCATCACTGTTGCACCCTTGTCAAATACACACACATGCACATGTACACAGTGCTGATACATGCAGCCAAAAACAACATACATGCATGACATCACGGACATGTCTACTTACATACACATTCATCCAAACATGTGTGCCCGCACAACTGCATTTGGCATGCAAGCCTACACTCACAAGCACCATCCATGTCTCACACATTCCAGCCCTCACATGTGTCAGCCACACGGCCCTGTACACCCCCACCCATACTCGACCCCATACAAACAGATGTGCAACCTGCACACTACTGAATAATCACCACACGCACTGCTCACAATCAGGATGCATGTACACTCACCGCTCGACTCCAGATGGGTCTGCCTTTCAAGGACCTGGACGTGGAGCGCTGGGGATATGCGTTCCAGGACCCTCATCTGTTCTTCCGACAAGTTGCCCCGGTGCCCCTTGGCATCCGCTGCCTTCAAGAGGCGCCGGGCCTTGTTCAGGGTCCTGGACCTGATGTCCTCCCAACGCCCCCTTCCGCGTTGATGGCAGTCACAATGTCAGTCCAGATCCGAGTCCGTCCTTCCTTGTCAGCGCGGGAACTTCCGAAGAGGGCATCATACTGCCCCAGGACTTGCTCCCCCAGGACACCAACTTCGGTGGCACTGAAGCTGGTGCCCCTCTGCCTCTCTGGCCGGGGGTTGTCAGTGGTCTCAGATGGTGTTTGCCCCGACATGACAACCCCAGAGGCAGGAGTTGGTGGGTAACTGGGTCCTGGGGCTGGGCTGTGGAGCGATGGAATCCCAGTCGGGAGTCTTCGGTTCCAGCAGGGGTGGTCACAGCAACAGCACCCCTGGCTGATGTGCAGGCAGCAAATGGCAGGGCACGTGGGCAGCAGGCAGTCAGGCAGCAGCAGATGGCAGGTGGGAGCGTGCTCGGGGCTCTGGGGGGCAGTAGTTCAGCCTTCTGGGCAGGAGCGTGGTCTTCCGTGTGCTTACGCGTGGCCAGCTTGATACGGAGTGATTTGGCACGTGAAAAATCTGCACGTCAGCGTGTAATTCGAGGAAAGGCCCTTAGCGCGTAAGCACGTCTGCACGCATACGCATTTTCATTGGACAGAAGGCCCCTCAAGTGCAAGGGCCCCTGTGACGTGACGCGTACAGACGTGCATGGGCATTTAAGCGCGCGCGAAAAACTGCACGTCCGCGTGTAATACGAGGAAAGGGCCCATGCGCGTAAGCGCGCGTGGAAAACTGCGCGTCCACGTGTAATACGAGGAAAGGCCCTTAGCGCGTATGCATGGCAGCACGCATATGCGATTTCATTGGAACAAAGGCCCTTAGCGCATGAGCGCGTCTGTGACGTGACGCGCGCAGGTGTTTCCCTCATTGCACGTGATGACAGAACACACGTGGATTTCCACCAATCGCGTGTGAAAGTTCCCGGCTCCCCGGAACACACGTACCAGGCTAATCGCGTGTGGAACTTCCCGCGCACCCCGAAACACACGTACCCAGGCCAATTGCGTGTACGCTCACTCCCCTCCGATCACAGGCGATGACACTCGGACCTACAGTCTTACCACGTATCCGAATACGGGAAACCCGCGCACGGCAAAAGACGTGCACAGGTGTCAACGCGTCCGCCCGCACAGCATAAAAGTGCGCGCAAACAACAAACGCGTATATACAGCTACGATGAATGCCCCATTTGTCGCTGCACTGATCGTGGGACACCGCAGGAGGAGGAGAATAGCCAGGGCACGCATTTTCGCACCACGGACAAGCCTTTTTGGGATGCCTGACGACCAGGTCTACGGCAGGTATAGGTTTCCACCCCATATCATCCTAGACCTGGTCAGGAAATGGGAAGATGACCTCACATCCCCCACCCTTTGCTCCCAAGCATTGAGCCCCTTGGAGAAGCTGCTCAATGTCCTGCATTTTTTGGCCACTGGGTCATTTCAGCGGACCACTGCCATAGTGGGGGGGGTCTCACAGGCCACGCAGTCACGCTGCCTACACCAGCTACTGGCAATCATGACAGCGCGCCCCTCAGTCCGCAGGCACATATACATGCCCAGAACACCCGCAGAAAGGCAGGCCGTTGTCCTGGATTTTTTCAGGGTGGCACACTTCCCCAAAGTGCTCGGTGCCATATATTGCACCCATGTGGCCCTACGTCCACCTAGGGCCATTGAGCACATCTACCAAAACCGCAAGCACTGGCATTCCATCAATGTACAGGTGGTATGTGATGCAAAGGGAATCATCACCTCTGTCTATGCAAACTACCCTGGCTCCACCCATGACAGTTTCATATATAGAATGTCCGCCCTGAGCCGGGCCCTGGAAGCTGGGCAGCATGGCGACACATGGCTCCTAGGTCAGTACAAATGCCCTTGCACATGCATGCAAGTCACACACAGACAAATATCCAAACCCTAATAATCTCAACTATTATCACCTCCCCAGGGGACAGTGCCTACCCTCTGAGCAACCACATGATGACGCCAATCCAGAACCCCACCACACCACCCCAGGTAAGATACAACGCCGCCCATATTGCAACCAGCGGCATAGTGGAGCGCACATTCGGAGTGCTCAAGTCACGTTTCAGCTCCCTTGACCGCTCTGGTGGGCAACTACTCAATGCACCACCAGTAGTGTGCAGGATCATTGTGGCAGCATGTGTCCTGCACAATGTTGCAACACGGCAGGGCGTCCCGGTGGACATTGTGGTGCCCCCACATCCCCAACCACAGGCACAGGCGCTGCCCATGGGAGGGGACAGGGCATGTGGCGAGGAAGCCCGGACCCAGCTTGTGGCCACATTTTTCACCTAAACTCCCACCCCTGCGGAGTGCACACAGGCCTGGCACATACCAGGTGACAATCGATGATGACAAAGAGACAGTCAACTGTCACAACCCTACCACCCTGAGATAGTTGCCATGGAAGTGCCACATCGTCAGCATCCCTAGCTACTTAAACACAAGCTATCCTGTGTGACCAAAAGGCACACATATGACATATGACATGATATGGGCCATACACAAGTATTCCAAGGCGCAATGAGGCAGGGAGGGGGGAACAAGGGAACACAGAGAACGGTACTACTAGGCCAGGTATCATTGAGATCGTGCAAGTGCAGGGGTAGGGGGAAGTGAAAAGTGCAAGGGGAAGGGTGGGGGGGAGTCCAGTACAGGGGAAGTAGCCCAAAAAAATAATACATAGGTCGCCTGGTGGCAACTACAAAGGTAAGTGCAGACAAGTGCTGGGAAGGGAGGGCTGTAGGGATAGAGAGACAGTACTGCAGGGCAGGGGTTGCGAGGGAGGCAGTGCAAGTGGAGAGTGGCTGGGCCAGGGACCTAGGTCGGTGAGAGTGGCCCAGTTGCAGCTCCTGTGCAGTTCCAGTGAAGAATTCTGCAAGGGAGAGGCAGAGAGTAAGCAGAAGCAAAGAGGAAGGTCTTGAGGTGCTTCCAGAACTGGAGATGGTTCCCCTCAGGTTCAAGTCAGGCCGGAAGTCTGTTCCAGGGGGAGGGCCCTGCTGCGGAGAGAAATCTACCCCCAGCTAGTTGCTCTGAGAAGCGGATGACCCGGACATGCAAGGTCTGCATCACACACACCTGCAAAACAGGCCATGGCCATCACTGTCATGTCACTCAAACCCTCCCAAACATCAACATGACATGGCAAGCAATACCCATACACCAACGCAGTAACGATAAGGTACACATTGCCATGTCCTAAATGTACAGTGGCATCGGACACTGCTGCCTGAATCAGATGAAATGACAGACCAACAAAATCTCCCACCCAAAATAAGTAATTTCCCAATATATTACAACAGTCGTAGACGTAACATCACAATGAATGCCTGTCTACATGCACATTATGCATTGCAAAATCAACACTGCAGCTCATGTGTGCAGTGTCCTACTCCTGCATCACACTGCTCAGCGCACAGCACAGTGAACAGCCATTGTGTGTGATGCACACCCTGAGCATCACATCTAAGTGACAGACCACATCAAACATCAAATTAGGCATGTACTGGATCCATAATCGGTCACAGAACATGTGCTGCCGGGACACAGTGGGCACCAGAAGGCAAACAGTGTACACGTGGATATGCAAGGGTGGGAGTACATGTAGTGCATCCGAGTGCAAGTGTGTGTTTCTGCAAGGACATGCACTCCACATATGCATGTGCACTCAAGTGACCATCAGTGTTCCCTACACATCACATGTGAACATCCACCATGTGTACACCCCAGCATGTCAAACCACAACTATCCCCTCGCACCTGAAAGGAAAACACAACACATGAACAGGCATTGATCAGCAGAACACAACATGTACATAGGATACCACCATTACTATGTCAGAGTTCCCATCACACTGCAGGGCAAGGCAACTATCAACAACAACCCCCCCCTCCCTCACCAATGACCATGACCCACTGAACAACTGCACCTGGGTCATGGAGCCTCCAAACCTCAATTCCACCTGGCAACAGGATCACCTTTACCCTTCGTCACCATCTCCCACCTTGTGTGTAAAAAGATGCCTGAACCCTCAGAATCCACACTCATTTCCAAAATCACAAAATCCAAGGCATAAAAACGAACCCGAACACCCTCCAGTAGATGACTTGACGTAGCAGTACCTCACAAAGGCCAAGTACTACCACAATGATGCAACAACCAAGGTAGCACAGCAAAACAATGTCACGACAGGATGTGAGACATGTGTGGTACATGACATAGGATGATGCACCATGAATGGATGTGTACTGTCACAGGTCCCCTGTACAGGCGCGGGAGTGTCACGAAACAACCACCCCCACCATTTCCCGGGTGCCTGCAAGGTCAAACTCACACAGGCCCCTGAGACCCTGGTGGGGAATGAGGTTCAGGGATATGCAGTCGGGACAGGTGTTGACACACTGGATGACTGGAATGAGTGGCAGGAGAGGGGAGGAGGAATGACACATGAAACTAGGGAATGAACGAAAATGTACAACCTGCATGAACACATACACAATCCAAACAAACTTGGACATCATTGTCATGGCCTTCTGTAGTCCAGGCTCAGGAGTGGTACAAACCAACCACCCCCTCTAGGGTTTTGGCGCCTGCAAGTTCGGGGCTTACACAGGCATCCGCAACCCAAGTGGGGAACGAGGGTCAGGGAACGTTGCTTGGATAGGCACGGGAAGCAGGAACACCGGGTAGAGGGTACAGGTTTCAAAATTGCATAGGATCACGGGTGATTAGGGAGAAAAAACATACCAAATTGAACCACACATACATCCATGCATCAGTACACTCCCCAGCAAGCCTATGCAGAGCAGTTCGTAAGAAAAACAACAAGACACTTAGCTCTGGTTTAGAGTGCTGGCCTCCTGCCTGCGCACTCTCAGGTCCGGTTACAGGAGCACTGCAATGCTGCAAAGAGAGCCACAGTCAACAACCTGTACGTGCCAATTACACAAAAACACAACACCAAACATGCCCCATAGCACCAAACTACTCTACAAACAGACAATCTGTGCTCGATGCTTCGTACCCACATATAACATCACCCCTGTGACGGATCATACACAGTCAATGCAGTAAGTCAGCCGCTGGTGGGTGCGTGGCAAATGGAACACCAATGTGTCACAATTCACACAACATGAAATGTTCCCTGGGTAAGCAGACAGACCCATATAGCAAGCCATGACTACAGAGCAATTTGCGTACCACCATGACCGAAACAAAGTTGGCAGTGCATTTATCATGAAGTACGTGGAAAAGACATGCACTGCACCCGAGTATGTCCCTTGCTGTATGTCCCTGTGAGCTGCCCCTTTCCATGTCTCGGAAGGCTACATGGTTGATACAAGTGCCTCAATGGACCTGGAGGGTATGTGCCACTGCCCCTGCATGTGTCCCAGACAACCCTACTATCAACAGCCATCAGTCCACAAACACATCTGAGCTGCATTGTGTGCTTCAACACCAATATTCGTCTAAGCTCACCCTCAGTGCTGTGACTAAGCCTGCATGTGCAACTCGCCTGATGCAAGCTTTGCTGTGTCGTGGCCCCCCTGTGATGCTCACCTTGCCTGGAGTTCCTTGGAACATGTCAACAGTTCTAGGATGTGGGTCTGCAATCACTGTGCCTCTGCTTGTGCACACATGTGCATGTGGGCACCAACAAACGGGTCCAGAATTCCGTCGTCCAATGGGCCATGTCTGCTGGCAAAGGTGCTCTGGAGGCTCATCCCCCTGCAGAAAGGGCATGAAACACATGATTAATGCTTCAAAGTCATCTGTGTGTGTCTCATCAGGCATCTCATTACTTGACCATGTCAGAGAGTCACATCACGAATCACACCATCAGTCCGTCTTTCACCTCCAAAGTGTGGAACACTATCTACAGCATGAATTGCAACAAGCATGTGTACAGGAAAGATATGAAACATACCACACAATGCATAGCAATCAATGTCCACATTAATCATGACACACCCCATCTAGCAAAAGCTGAACAGTGGACAATGACACCTAAATCATCCCCACTAGGGGTGTCAACACAAGTCACACAGCACCAGACATGCCACAGATATGACAGTCCAAAGCCCTTGTGTAAAATTCTGTAACACCGAACCATCCTTGCGAGCCCATGGATAAGGGATGCAGGAGTGGCATATGTGAGTCAAGGACCCCAAGCAGCAAACACATACACAAGACAACCATGAAGGTCCCAGCTGGAACAGACAGTAGATGCCTTCAAAAGCCACAAAGCACCGCACTGTCACATGAAAGCACAATAGACTAGCAAATTTAAACTAACTCAACTATTAACTAATTACACTAACTATGGAAAACCTACATTACCTATTTAAACTAACTATCAAACAGAAACTTAACTAACTAAACTAAAAGAAAAATCAAAAATGGCCACACACGACCCAGGGGGGAGGGGAGGCACCGAGGAGGGGGGAGGTACAGGGTGCTGCTTAACATCAACATGCGATGATGCTGAGCCAAAAAAAAAATCCTCCATGGGCTCAACGCCTGCACAGCACGACCTATGTGAGAGATAGATGGTCGTCCGAGTCTGGCTCATCCTGGAAAGGAGGATGTGGCACAGTAGCCTGGCCACGCCTGGCCACGCCTAGCCGCAGCTTGCCCCTCATCGGCAGCAAGTCTGCCGGACGGGTGAGCCTGGTTCTGTGTGGCGATGTGACGTAGGTCTGCATGCAGAACCTCACGTGATACACGTGCTTCCTCTTGCAAGGTAGCACGTGTAACACAGAGTTCCTCCTGCAAGGCCTGGCTGGACAACCGCTGCACCTCCCGGCAAGCCTGTATCTCAGCCGAGATGGTAAGCTCAAGCTGTGCAAACCTCTCCTCTGCCTGCTGCCTCTGGGACATCATAAGGACACCCAGAGTGGATCTGAGGGAAGCATACTCCTCCCTCAGGGCATCCATGTGCGCCTCTGCATGAGCAGCAATTGCTTGATGCAGAGACGACATTTCAGCCTGGCGTGCCCTGTCTGAGGCCGCCATGCCCAGCCTGAGCGAGCGGGCCGTGGACCGTGCCGCCTGCTGCTGGAGAAGCACCTGCCTAGCAGGGGGGAGCACAGATCGGGCCACACGCTCCATGCTCTCAGCGATGTTCTCCATTGCTGCCCCCTGCCGTTCGGAATTGGCAGTCATGTCTTGCTCCCACTCAGTATACAGCGGTTGCGCGCGGCGACCGCGTTGCCGGGCTTGACCCCTGCGGGACCCAAGGACCGGAGGTCCTCGCTGTGTTGGCACCGCCTGCGGCTACACAACTACATGCCCCCGTCAACGTGATGTCCCAGGCACATCAGTGACTGGTGTGGAGGGTGACCCTGCGTCCCGATCCACCACGGGCGGAGGAACCAAGACTGTCTGATGCCTCAGTGCAGGTGTCGCAGACAGAGGAGTGTCCACATCAGAATCACTCACCCCTTACACATGGACTTGATGCTCATCCAACTCAACATGGATGTCAGAGTCGTCATCAAGGCTGGACTCATAGGCAGCCAGAGACAAGATGGACTGCAGCACTTGGGGGTTTTCGTGGCCTACCACCCCACGACCCCCACTAGTGCCGGGTTGATGTGGTGTTACCAACTCTGTGTCTGGCATGACAACACCATCCTCCGCCTCCATTGCGTCATCACCTGAAAAATAGAGAGAAAAAGGTCAATACACATGTCAGAAGCACACGACACACACACACACCGACAGCAAAGGCATCCGGCAGACATGTGACACACAACATATGACCTGGCATGCATGCTGGGTCTACTTTGAATAGCTTCTGTGATCAGACCTGTTGAAAGGTGGCAGTTTCCATGGAAGTGGGTCTATGCAGTGCAGAAAATGTGTACGCCACTCACTACCTACATGTACAAGCACTACATGGTGTGTGCCAGGAAATGTGAAGGCAGTGCAATGTGAAGACATCACGTGCATTGTGCATTCAATGTGTACCATGTCTAGAAGCCAAGCACCCCTCCACCCCAGTACCAAAGCAGGGATGCCTAGCATGGTATCAAAAGGCTGACCATACACCTGTGTATTGACAGACAGTGTTGACTGGCATCAACAGCTTGATGTGATTCAAATTACAGCACTGCAAATGATGCTGGGACAGTGGGCAGGACACATGATGAAAACTCCGGAGGCCGCCCACGTGTGAAGAAGACACAAGAGTTGGACAGAGTCATTGGCCATTGAACAGGCTGAGGCCTGTGAGCCACACAGATTGTCAGGGCCTAAACATGTGTGCAACGCAGGACTGAGCCACAGTTGACATGGGGAGGCCGATGAGATGGCAGGCAATGTATGTAACCAAGGACTCATATTACAGTGATCATCCAGTCAAGGACACATAGGGGCATGCGTGCAATGCACATGGAGCATGAATGGGCACTCATGTCCCTGCGGGACATCTGACCCATGCACAGTACAAGTGAGATACCCTGCATCGAGTACTAAGGCTGTACCACACGGCATATGTCTGGCAGTTTCTACGCTGGAAGTTAGCATCTACACAGGACACATGAACAAGAAACTACACATTGGCAAGATTGGAGCAGACCAGTGCAAAGGTGGAACTGGAGTGCAGAGTGGCGGAGGAGGGGCAAGGGAGCATGCCCACATGGAGTCCCGCATGCAGGCAGAGGAGACATGCATGACGGTAGCATTGCATTACTTACACATCAGAACCATGTACACGTCACATGTAGCAGCAATCATGCACAACACATCCCACAAGTGAAACACACACGTCCTCAACAAACACGCATCAACACTCACTGGACTGGGCATCAAAGTCCAGCATCTCTCCCACTCCTTCGACCAATTCAGGTGGTGTGAACTCCGCAACGAGAGCCTCATGCGGAGTGAGTTCTTCCTCCTCTGGTGCAGGCCCACCGCCAGTCACTAGAGTCAAGTTGTAATTTGAGGCACGCTTGGCCTTAGTGCTGCGCTTGATGTCATTCCAACACTTTTTGCACTCCTGCGCCATGCGCACCTCATGGCCGAATGAACTGACATGTTCCGCAACATGCTTCCAGTGGGTGTCACGTTGGGCAGCCGTAGTCTGACTATTGGCACCCACTAGCATGTCACGGCTGTGGCCCCGCACGTAGTCCACGAGGAAGTCCAGTTCCTGCTTACAGAAAGGCTTCTTCCTCGACGTGCAGGAGGTCGTGGCTGTGTGTGGGGTCCCAGCCTGTGCTGCAGGTGCAACCTTCCTCCTCTTGGACTGTAGCGCAGACCCTGGCTGGCTAATGCCGCCCTGACCAGTATGGCCAGTGGGTTCGGTGGATTGAGCCAAGGGAGTGGCAGGTGGAGGGATGACCAAAGCCCTGACTTGTGTCAGTGGCAGCTGGGTGCCCACTAATGGACCCTGCGCAGCAACATCAGCTGTGGCAGGGTCATTGACTGCAACGGTCCTGGTTGGCAGACTCACAACCGGGGTGCTGTTGGGTGTATCTGCCCCTGCACTTGCCAACACCCGGCTGTTCGGGGCAGCAGATGACATGACTGCCCCAGGGACACGTGTCTTGGTCTGAGCAGCCTGGCCTGCCCCTATGGTTTCCCCCCTGGCCTGTTGGAGATCTACCAAGGGCTCTTCAAGTGCCAACGCAGCCTGCACTGGCAGACCCTGAGCCTGGGTGGCGGTGTCCACAGCTGCACCTGCAGCTACCACTACCCTTGGGCCCGTGGCAGTCGATGGAACGGACTGCCGGGTCATATGGGTGCCAGTGCCAGATGCAGCAGCTGCATCCCCCGGAACCACAGGGGGTGGTGGCATGGCTGCACCGACACATGGCACAACATTGTGCTCAAGTGGCGCACCCATGCCTCTTCCTCCTCTGTGGCTGCCCTGGACACCCTGGAGTCCCCCTACTCCCTGGTCACCACGGCCACGTCCCCGACCACGCCCGCCACGAGGAGTACGCCCAGCTGAGGCGCCCCTCACCTTTGGTGGCCTCCCAACCATGGCACAGATGTAGTAGTGCTGGCACAGATGGAGTGGTGCCAATGGGAGGTGTACACCATAATTGACCTGGGCAATTGGGGTGAAGGGGGTGGGAAGCAAGATGTTAACAGCCCCCCTGCACCTGCAAGGCTGTATGTGACCCCGGTGATGTGGTGACGGGTCACGCAACGCTCAGGCATCCCAAAACTGCAGTAAAACTGTGCACGCAACCCTGCAGCCTACGTGCGTGGATTCAACCTCCCGCAGTACGCGGTGGCACCCAGTAACACGAATAACGCGTACACATGGGTCACGCAGGCTACTATGACATCGAAAATGGGTGCGATACACAGGGGCACCCGCAGTGGGAAAAAGAGCGTGTGCGACTCACCGTCTGACTAGCGCGATACAGAAAAACACGCGTAGCCAATACCCCCGCCAAAAGAAGAGATACGTCCTTGATAGCTGTGAAGTTGTGATGGCGCGCGAAACAACAGGAAGCAGCAACACACGTCGGTCTCCACGAAAGGCACGTACAGCGAACTGCTGGGCCCGCTCACCTTTAACCCGTGCTGAGGGAAACGCATGCGCGCGTCACGTCACTTACGCGCATGGGCCCTTTCCTCGTATTACACGCGGACGTGCAGTTTTCCACGCGCACTTACGCGCATGGGCCCTTTCCTCGTATTACACGCGGACGTGCAGTTTTTCACGCGCGCTGAAATGCCCATGCACGTCTGTATGCGTCAGGTCACAGGGGCGCTTGCGCTTGAGGGGCCTTCTGTCCAATGAAAATGCGCATGCGTGCAGACGCGCTTACGCGCTAAGGGCCTTTCCTCGAATTAAACCCTGACGTGCAGATTTTTCACATGCCAAATCACTCCGTATCAAGCTGGCCACGCGTAAGGACATGGAAGACCACGCTTCTGCCCAGAAGGCCGAACTACTGCAACCCAGAGCCCCGAGCACGCTCCCACCTGCCATCTGCTGCTGCCTGACTGCCTGCTCCCCACGTGCCCTGCCATTTGCTGCCTGCACATCAGCCAAGGGTGCTGTTGCTGTGACCACCCCTGCTGGAACCGAAGACTCCCGACTGGGATTCCATCGCTCCACAGCCCAGCCCCAGGACCCAGTTGCCCACCCACTCCTGCCTCTGGGGTTGTCATGTCGGGGCAAACACCATCTGAGACTACTGACAACCCCCGGCCAGAGAGGCAGAGGGGCACCAGCTTCAGTGCCACCGAAGTTGGTGTCCTGGTGGAGCAAGTCCTGGGGCAGTTTGATGCCCTCTTCGGAAGTTCCCGCGCCGACAAGGAAGGACGGACTCGGATCTGGACTGACATCGTGACTGCCATCAACGCGGAGGGGGTGGCAGTCCGCGACTTACAACATGTCAAGAAGCGCTGGGAGGACTTCAGGTCCAGGACCCTGAACAAGGCCCAGCGCCTCTTGAAGGCTGCGGATGCCAAGGGGCGCCGGGGCCACTTATCGGAAGAACAGATGAGGGTCCTGGAACTCATATCCCCAGCGCTCCACGTCCAGGTCCTTGAGAGGCAGACCCGTCTGGAGTCGAGCGGTGAGTGTACATGCATCCTGATTGTGAGCAGTGCGTGTGGTGATTATTCAGTAGTGTGCAGGTTGCACATATGTTTGTATGGGGTCGAGTATGGGTGGGGGTGTACAGGGCCGTGTGGCTGACACATGCGAGGGCTGGAATGTGTGAGACATGGATGGTGCTTGTGTGTGTAGGCTTGCATGCCAAATGCAGTTGTGTGGGCACACATGTTTGGATGAATGTGTATGTAAGTAGACATGTCCGTGATGTCACGCATGTATGTTGTTTTTGGCAGCATGTATCAGCACTGTGTACATGTGCATGTGTGTGTATTTGACAAGTTTGCAACAGTGATGCAACATGGATGCATGTGACAGCGGTATGTGGAAGCCTGATTGGCAGATGTGACATGGATGCCCGTCTGAACACTGCGACACTTGGCAGAGGTGTACACATGCATGCAAGTGTGGTGGTGTGTGTACATGTGTGGTGCACTTCCTGTGTTGCATTGATGTCTGGCTCACCTTTGGCTGCTCATGCTGTTGTATGTGTATGGATGGTGGTGGCAGTTGCGATATGGCTGTGGTATGGCTCATGTGTGCGAGTTGTAATGACATGTGTGTTGGGGATTGTGATGACATGTCTGAGGTTTGCCAATGCCACTCATGTACAACTGTCATGTGTGCATGTGTCAATTGTACAGTGCCCTGATGCCTGTGTTTTGTTTCTCCATGTCTGCAGCGTCAACTGATGAAGAGGGCGGAGAAGGTTCTGTGGAGCACAGCGGCGGGGATCCCACCGCCAGCCGGAGACGCAAGGCCCCGCTCCCCTCCCATGTTGTGATCTCGTGAGTGAGGAGTCCGGTGCCGTATCCCAGGCCGCAGCTGCCGGGGGGAGGTCCAAGAGGCAGAGGTTGGAGTTGGACTCCTCGGCAGCAGAAGGGGCAGCTGGGACCCCACAGGGCCCAACAGGGGAAGATGGCACAGAGTCATCCAGGTTGGTGGGGGGTTTGGTGGAGGAGGAGGCCGTGCAAGCACCAGAGACGGGGTCTGGAGGTGGGGATCCCACTGGTGCTAGTGGTGCAGTGCAGGACCAGGGACAGGAGGCAGCACAGGCCGCCGCGGAGGTGCCTGTGTGCAATCCTGTCCCTGATCCTGTCCCTGCATCATCTTGCACCAGCAGGGATGCCTACGTCCAGACCCGTTTTCAGGCAGGGGATGAGCTCATGTCAACTGGCCTTCCTCTGCCTGCGGACGTGGCTATCCAGGTCCGGGTTGAGCCTGTCCTGGCTGGTGTGGCGTTGCGTCAACGGGCCATGCGAGGTGACCTGCAGTCTTTTCATGAAGAGACTGCACGTCATCTCGAATGGCTCGTTGACCACGTCAGCCTGCTGGGACAGGTCACCCAGGCCGGATTCCTCCGTCTGATGGGGCTTGCTACGACCCCCTCCTCAACTGGACCCCCTACGCGCCAGTCGTCCTCTGTGCCATCTTCCCACCTATCAGTCACCTGGGTGCCCTGTGGAGCTGCCTCTGACGGTGCGGCCAGGCTGGTGGAGGAGGCATCCCTGCCACAGCCGGGAGTCGGACGTCCAGCAGGGGTGGCCACATCTACGACTGCACCCCAGCCAGCGGAGGATGTGCAGGCAGCAGGAGGCAGTGCACGGGAAGAGGCACAGCAGCAGCAGCAACGTGGTGGGAGCCATGAAGGCTCGGGGCCTTCAACATTGGAGGGGCAGGCATCGGCCGGAGGGCAGGAGGACCCAGGACAGAGAGTGTCTTCCGTGTGGCAGCGGTTGGGCCACGCCATAGATGCGGAGCAGCAGCGGGCGGAAGAGGCACGGCTCACAATGGTCAGGGCGGAGAACTCCATGCGGAGGGCTCTGAGGCGGGCCGAGTGCCTCGAGGCAATCCGCAGGGGTTTGGAGGTGGACACGTCGACGGCCCTGCGGACCCTCGGGGCCATGGAGGAGGACCCCCTCCAGGACATTGAGGAGGAGTTCGATGATGCCCTGGCCCGGGACATCCACAAGTGAGCCGTGAAACTAGCCCGCTGCCCTTGTACATAGTTATGTAGGTAGTGTTAGGTTTCATTTTTGTTTTGATTTTATTTGGACCTTTCGGACATTGGCCACATTTTTGTATATAGTTTATTTTATTAGTTAGTGTAGTTAGATAGGTTTCCTTTCTTTTGTTGGGATAATGGACCCTGGCTTGTTCCCATGTACATAGTTCACTGTTGGATTGTATTTTTTTTCACTTTTTAACCATTGAGCAATGGCTTTCTTTTTTATTTCCCATTGGATTTTGTTTTGTGGACATTGACTTTGGACAACATTACTTTGGAATTTTATTTTTGGTTTTGCTTTTTTTCACGGACATGCTTCTTTTAATTTTTGTACATTCACATTTCTGTTTCTTCATTTTTTATTCTATTTATGTTTCCTTTAATACATATTTTTTTTGGTGAACTTCAATTTGTGGTATCTCATTGGTTTCATGCATTTCATGATATGTGTTTTGAGATTCACTGACACCCATTGGGTGTATGTGAGGGAAATGTGTTTGTTTCCGAACTTGCAATTGGTGTTCTGTGATGTATATGCAAATTATGAGTGGGTGGATGCAATATTCGGGTGGGTGTTTTGCATTTGGAGGCTGACCATAGGGACCAGGGATCTAGATTGTGATGACATGTTGGCTGGGGAACATGAGTTGCACATGGGTGGGGGCCTGCTGGCAGGTGCCCCACAGTGCTGGGGGGTGGGGGGATGGGGAACATGAGTTGGACATGTGTGGGGGCCTGCTGGCAGGTGCCCCTACACTGCTGGGGGGGTGGGGGTGGTGAGAGACATGGGTGGGGGCCTGGTGGAGGCTGCCCCTGGTGGCTGGGGGGTGGGGGTGCTGGGAGACATGGGTGGGGGCCTGGTGGAGGCTGCCCCTGCACTGCTGGGGGGTGGGGGTGGTGGGAGATATGGGTGGGGGCCTGGTGGTGGGTGCCCCTGCACTGCTGGGGGTGGGAGTGGTGGGGAACATGAGTTGGACATGGGTGGGGGCCTGCTGGCAGGTGCCCCACAGTGCTGGGGGGTGGGGGTGGTGGGGAACATGAGTTGGACATGGGTGGGGGCCCGGTGGAGGCTGCCCCTGCACTGCTGGGGGGTGGGGGGTGGGGGTGCTGGGAGACATGGGTGGGGGCCTGGTGGTGGGTGCCCCTGGTGGCTGGGGGGTGGGGGTGCTGGGAGACATGGGTGGGGGCCTGGTGGTGGGTGCCCCTGCACTGCTGGGGGTGGGGGTACTGGGAGACATCCCTGGGGGCCTGGTGGAGGGTGCCCCTGGTGACTGGGGGTGCAGGGGGACATGCGTTGGTGGGCAGTAGTGCAAGTTGACATGTGGGTTGGCTGGGGGTCATGGCCATGGTGGATGGTGTGCCTGCAGGACAAGTGCAGGGTAGGCCCCTGTGGTGTGAGCCACCTGCAGGGGCCGTGGAGGGTGTAGAGGGAACACCTGGGAGGACCCACACGTGCAATTCACGTGTGGTGCTCCCCGTGCACCCCTGTAATACACGTACCCTGATGGAATCGCGTGTGGAACTTCCCGCGCACCCCTGAAATGCGCGTACCCTGCTCGCACGGGCCCAATCGCGTGTGGAACTTCCCGCGCACCCCTGGAATACACGTACCCTGATGGAATCGCGTGTGGAACTTCCTGCGCACCCCTGGAATACACGTACCCTGCTGATGTCGCGTGTGAAACTTCCCCCGCACCACGAAATACACGTACCCTGATGAGATCACGTACCATGATAAAATCGCGTGTGGAATTTCCCGCGCACCCCTGAAATACACGTACCCTGCTGAAATCGCGTGTGGCACTTCCCGCGCACCCCTGAGATACGCGTACCCCCAATCGCGTGTGGAAATTCCCACGCACCCCTGAAATAGACGTACCCTGCTGAAATCGCGTGTGGCACTTCCCGCACACCCCTGAGATACGCGTACTCTGCTCGCACGGGCCCAATCGCGTGTGGAAATTCCCGCGCACCCCTGAAATACACGTACCCTGCTGAAATCACGTGTGGCACTTCCCGCGCACCCCTGAGATACGCGTACCTTGCGGAAATCACGTGTGGAACTTCCCGCGCACCCCTGAAATACGCGTACCCTGCTTGCACGGGGCCAATCGCGTGAGGTACTTCCCGCACACCCCAGTGATACACGTAGCCCGCTTGCCGTGCTGGTACAGGGTTACCGCAGCCCTTTGCGCTGGATTGGGTATATTGATGGCTTTTCCCTGCGCGAGAGGCGTTCTTGGGGGCGTAACTGGCGCTGCTGCAGGGTCGCTGCGCCACTGTGCGCCATGGCTAGTTTTGGTGGCTGGAATCCATGAATACGCTGTGCGCGGAAATGGATTTTAGCGCACGTGACTGGCGCAGGGATTTGCACGCGCACACTGTGCGCCAGCCGCGTGCGCCACTTGTGCGCTGAATTCTATGAATTACCCCCTAAGGCACTATTACGTAGAACAGCTTAGTTACAGAAATAGTGGTATTCAGTGGTACATTATGTATTTCACAGGACATACTAAAGATATGCAATACAATGTGTTCATTAAGAACATATCATATGTATTGAACTGGTGCGACGTATCTTATGTGAATAAGATAGTTTTAATGGTTTTAAGGAAGGCGCTGAGGATTTCAATTAAAAAAATCAATATCTAAATTAAAAACAATGCTATATACGAATTTGAAGAACAAAGAAGAACTGAGAATTAAACTGTTCATTTTAGAAAAGAAGTAAGTAGAATATCACCATAATATTTGTATTATTACTCAAACATACTGTAAAGCTAATTCATGCTATTTCTGTGCCTAAAAATATAGAGATTGTGCACCATTCTGTCCAAAAATCCACATGTCTTAAACAGCGATTTACAGCCAGAATGGGGCACAAATTCCTACTTTTGGACACACAAATTACCCAACTCAACCGCTAGAATTTTCATATTATAGAACAAACAATTGTTTTAATTGTATACATTAGATTTAATATTTGTACTTCTCCACAGCACTAGCTTATTTTTTTCTGTCTTCTGAACTTGAGTTTAGTAACATATTAATTGAAGAATACACATCCCTACTAGTTGTAGTTCCCAATGCACAATCAGACAACATTACATACATCATCTTACTCAAACACTCATGCACACATACATTGCAGAACACCCCAACCCATACCTTCTTTATTTTTTTCACCAGACCCTAAAGAATGCCTACCAAAAGTCAAGTCCGTAGAAAGCAACGCAGAAGTAGAGTGTCCAACATAAGCATCCATCTCTAGCAGAATTTGTAAACAAAGTTGAAACAAAACAGCTAATACAGTCATTTAGTGAAACACAAGAAGTTTCAAGTACAAAAACTTTGCCTCCTCTATCAAAATGTAAAACAAACCAAAAAACAATAAACAGAAAATCAGCTATCACTACAGATAAAACTGCGTCTTTAAATTTTAATATAGTGCAAAGTAAGCATACCAAGAAAAGTATTTTAGCCAAAATGTTCCGTCAAAAAGTCCTTCAAAATCTTATAAAAACAGGAGAGAAATCAGGTTCAATGCTTAAAACCTATCATAGGAAATTAATTTTAGAAGCGTTGATAAATAGTGCAATTCTTCTCAAAAGAAAGTTATTTATTTTAGTGTTATACAAAATGAAACCACTAACAAAACTAATAACTAAATTAGAAAAAAGACTTCTCAATAAACGAAATGTCAACAGAAAGAACTTCTTAAGTATCTGTGGAGGTGAATGGAGTCACACTACGAGCACTGAACCATACTTTAATGAGGAAGCGTACAAACAAAAACAAACAAATACAATTGCCATACATAGCAGTGGTCGAGGTTATGAAAAAGTTAATAATATCATAATGGAGCAAGAAGTACTCCTTACAAAAATATGCCCTGAAAACTTAGAATTACCCCTCCACTCAACTGAATCAGAACGTCTAGTGTACAAATGGCCATGCAGGTCAATATGTAACATTCCCAAATAAATTTTCAAGTCTTTACGCCAATTCCTCAATCAATATGTAAAAAGCAAAGACAAAATCAAAATTAAACTACTGCAAAATATGGATACCTGTCCAATGCACAAATACACAGGACTACAAGGACATTCATTGGCCTGGATTATAGGACCTACTTGTAAAACCACCTTCCATGATATCAAAAGAATATCAACACATCATTCAACTATAAGAAATCTAGTCTATAAACTGTACTATGCTAAAAGTCCTGCTTTAGCACTAGCAAATTTAAATAACATTCTTCTACACGGTACAGCAAAAGACCCACTTCAAGAAATTGACTATATCCAGAAAAAATATTTTGGAAGTGAAAGCCATTTACAGAATGAAATAACTTTAAACCAAATTAGCAACAATTCTACACATGGCAACCTTTTGCTAAACACATTCAAAAAAGAAATACTAAGTACATCAGCTGAAGTACCAAACCATGTATGTGTATGTTGCTGCAGAACTTTTTATAAAGTAACACAAAAACTGTAGAACTATCATATAAAATAGAAGTTAATGAAGATTCTAAATGGTTTGAATTAGCTCTCTACCTTGTAGCAGAAAACAAATACGAAAAAAGTGACCCCTTAATACTTTGCAGTTACTGCACTACAAAACTTGACAACAACCAAACTCCTTCACGTGCTATCACAAATAATTTGGAATTATACCCACTACCAAAACCCCTACAACAACTTAATTTATATGAGAGCATCATAATTCAAACAGTAGACCCATTTCAAGCAATAATACGCCTTCACCCAAAAACAGCAAAATTACCTCCCTCTGAATTGGTAAAAGGCATTTGGGGAAAAGTAGTTTATTTACATTAGATCTAAAAGAAAATGTGCATACTCTAGGAGTGCAACGTCCAATGCAGCAATCTTTAATTATCTTAGTAAATGGAGTACCTACAAAAGACAAAAAAATATGGCAACAGCTGGTAGATTTACACAAAGTTAGACAAGCCTTACAATATCTTAAAGAGAATAATGAATATTACAAAGAAATTAATATTGAAGAAAACTTGAAAGATACAACTGAATAATTCAAGAAACACAAGAAGCTGGTCAATTTGAGCTACTAGATCCTGCTACAATATCAAATACTTTAGACCATTATACAATTCATCCTTTGCATTCTAATGACACCATAGAAGATGCACTGGAAACATACCAAATGCGTCAAACAAAAGGATCACCAATCAGCATATGGGAAAAACGTATAGAAGCACGTGCTTTTCCTCTACTCTTTCCTACTGGCAAAGGAGGAAGGTATGATGATAGACCTATTCAAATATCAGCTTCAGAATACCGCTCATTACGGATGTATTCTGAAGATCCCAGATTTAGACAAAATGTGGAATGCATATTCCACCTACTCTTTGAAAGTGAACTAGCAACTTTATGTTATGGAGTTGCACACATATTAAAATCAGGATCACACTTTCAAAATATGACAGCTACACAATTATTACAAAAAGTGCAACAAAAGGATGAGGTTTTACAATCAAATATTACAAATCTTTTAGCAAATATGCGTGGTACTAAAGAGTACTGGTTTCGACGTCATGGAGATGTACGTTGTATGATCAGAAACCTTGGCCCACCCACTTGGTTTGTTACATTAAGTTGTGCAGAATATGCATGGCAAGATCTACATGATTTCCTATGCATATCAAATAAAAACAAAACAAACATAGATATACTAACACCAGGAGAACTTTGTTCTTTGGATCCTGTTAATGTTTCAAGATATTTTCACCATCTCTTCATTGCTATGCTACATTTTATTTGTAATAAAAATGTTCCTCCACTTGGAGAAGTGCAACACTTCTTTTGGAGAAAAGAATACCAAGCCAGAGGAGCACCACATATCCACATGCTTTTATGGATTAAAGATGCTCCTAAATTTGGTCAAGACAGTGATGCCACTGTTTTACAGTTTATTGAAAAATATGTCACTTGTGAAATTCCATCAGAATCCACAAATAGTGATCTTCATGCACACATTTTACAATTTCAAAGACATAAATGTGGCAAATATTGTCGTCGCAAATACAAAAACAAAGGGAAATACTACACCAAATGCCGATTTGGTTTCCCTAGACCAGTTACAAATACAGGTCAATTGAACAACCTCATGTCTTCAGTTAGACATAGTGTTAAAGGTAAGTCACCTAAAAATACATATTACATAAAATGAAAAGAAGAAGAAAAATATATCAATGATTATAATTCAATCATTGCCCACTTATGGAATGCAAACATAGATGTGCAGTACATTGCAGACAATTCTACTGCAGTTGCACGATATGTCACAGCATACTTAACCAAAGCAGAAAAGACAGAGCTCCAAGACCTCTGCAATTACCTGTCATCAGATAAAACAGTGTCTCAGAAATTATACAGCTTGGGCATAAAAATGCTCTCCCATAGAGAATGTGGATCATATGAAGCAGCTGATCTTTTAACTGGTACTGCATTGTATGGTAAATCTGAAAATATAGTATGGCTAAAACTTGGTCAAGCTAAATCTAGAAAAAGAGTTCTAAAAACATACGAAGATGTAGAAACAATAGCCAAACATGATCCCAACAGCCAAGACATTTTAAAAAACAATGTATTGGACACATACTACTCAAACAGAAGTAATACTTTGGAAACCATGTGTCTATACCACATAGCCCAAAACTACACATACAAACATAATATAAAACCTGATGAAAAAAAAGGTAAATACAGAGTGAAAATCTGTGAAGGCAGATTAGTTAAACTCACTAAACCAAATTTAATTAATCATACAAAATTGTCATTGAAGACTCCTCAACATAAAGAAATATATTACATGTCCCTGCTACAACTCTTTAAACCATGGAGAAAACAAGAATAAATACTAGAAAACTGTGACTCATATGAAGATGCTTTCAAAGCAAATGAAAGCACTATAACTGATGTAAACTTTACACAATACAAAACAATGTTGCACAATGAGCAGCAACACGAAGAAGAACTCCACGCCCAACTAGATAAAGACACTCCTGACAGGAGTCAACCTTCTGTAACAGGAAGCCAAGAACCACTTGGAGAACCAGTAATAATAAATGAGGCAGAATTAGCTATGATAGAAGTAGAAAACACCATGTGTCAGTATGAAGATAAAGAAGACTTAACTATACTACAATCAAAACTAAACAATGAACAACGTAGCATTTTTGAAGAAGTAACAAAACAAACTGCACATGGTGTACAACATGAAAATAAAGAATGTTCCTGCCATAATTATAAACCTATACTACTGTACGTCAGTGGTGAAGCTGGTTCTGGCAAAACATTCCTAATCAAAATCATCAGTAAATTCCTTCAACAATTGACAAACAACAAACTGTCAGTTGTTGTCACTGCCCCCACAGGTTTAGCTGCCTACAACATAGGTGGTGTCACTTTACACCGATTACTACTATTGCCAGTAGAAGCCCAGAACAAATTAGACTATTACAAACTTTCTGCAGAAGCTGCAATGGAACTACGCAGAGTATTGAAAGAAATGAAAATGCTACTAATAGATGAAGTGAGCATGGTCTCCAACCTAATGTTGGCTTTAATTCACCTCAGATTACAAGAAGTACTGAAAACAAACTATGTAGAGCTCTTTGCAGGAAAACACATTCTTGTTTTCGGAGATCTTCTTCAATTGACACCAGTAAAAGGTGAGCCTATTTTTAAAACATTAGGACACAAACTCTGCCGTAAAACTTTTGGCAGCATTGGAAATGTCAACCTTTGGCAAAATTTCCAATACAGAGAATTAACAGAAAACATGCGGGAATCTGCAGATCTCACTTATGCCAACATCTTAAAAAGTACAGAGTTGGTATACTCTCTAAAGAAGCAGAAACAATATTGAAAACCCGGAAAATTAATGCACTTTATGGCGACAATGCATGTGCTACAGATGTTATGGAACAATTAGCCAACAAAAATGTCAATTGTATGGCCTTAATGCCAACTCTTGCAAGCTGTTTCAAATTCAATGAAATAATGTTAAATAAAGAAATGCAACCAATAATGGAAATTAGCGCCACAGACAAACTAGATGTGCATGGTATGACACTACCTATGTGTGACCAAGCCACAACAAGACTAAATAGTTTAGAAAAATCAATCTCAAACACAGCAGGCTTAGAAAAGATATTAAAATTATCCTTAAATTGCAGGGTAATGCTTAAATGTAACCTTGACGTGGACCAAGGACTAGTTAATGGAGCCCTGGGTACAGTTGTTGGCTTTCAAACATACCCACGTGACAACAAAATTCAGTTTGTCAATATACTCTTTGACAAACTTTCAGAATTTAAAAGGATAGGACGCTCAACAGCTCGATTCCTTCTCTTCAAAGACATGTATGTACGCTGAGAACAATTTTCTCTAACTCTTGCATACGCAGTCACGATTCATAAATCACAAGTTCTTACCGTAGACAAATCAATGATAGATATTGGTAACACAGTCTTTAAAGAAGGCATGAGCTATGTAGCACTATCACGCTTACGTACACTAATCGACTTTGATGCAAGTAAAATAAACGCTGATATTCCTTGCATTTTAGAATACAATAGACATCGCTCACTATACACTCCCCATCTAAACACATATTCTGTTCTACAAAAAGTAAGACGTTATAAAAGAAAAATAAATCAAACAGAAAAGCAACAGGATGTCACTGCAAATCCTCCAAAGAGAGTAAAAGAAGGTAATGCTTCATCAAGTACCACTAGCAAAAAAGAATCAATTAGGGAAAGTAAACCAGGTACTTCTTCAAAGAAGGAAGACAAACTCCAAAAAAGCAGTCAGATACAGAACTACCTGGTCCATTTAAACTCTCAAATATAGTTGGTGTAAGTTGCACGCAAATGCAGCAATGAATATTCTATTTCAATTACCACCAATTGTTGACAACATTTACTTACACAGTACAGACCCATTGTTTATGCAAATGTTAGCACTTCACAAAAATGCAGCAAACAATCCTGACAACACGTATAGGGCCTCATTACACGTTAGGCGGTAAGGGTTTACCGGTACCGGTAAGGGCACCGGTACCAGTAAACCCTTACTGCCTTACTACGAGTTCCCTTTGCGGGACCCGACCTTAACGGCTGGTTTTACCAGCCGTTAAAGTAGGGTGCCGCAAAGGGACCTTGGAGCTAATTACAGTACCGCAATTTGCGGTACCGTAATTAGCGCCTTCCCCATTCCCATTATGCCCTATGGGGGCAAAAATGGGAATGGGGAAGTGCCTTGGTGAATGGGGAATTACCGCCCCTGCTCACCTTGGAGTAGGGCGGTAATTCCGCCATCCACCAAGGCGGACACGCTAAAATACCGGCGGCAACCATGGTGCTAATAGCGCCATGGTTACCGCCTACCGTGTAATGAGGCCCATAGTGTTTATGGAATAAGACAACAATTGGACTACTGTGCTGGAATGGTGAAATTCACTATAAACTCACAGGAAGATCCACAAGAATGTCTAATGTACTTACTACAAGTACTGGAAAACAAAAACATACCTATAAATGAAATCTTCCAGATTTCATACATGTGGAAACATACATGCACTCTCTGCAAAAATGTGACACAAGAAGAAATCCCCAATGAACGCTTCGTATATATATCAATACCTAATTGTGAATCCATTCCATTTCAGCAACTTGTACAAAATGCAAACCATGGTAGATTATGTTCTACCTGCAATTCAGATAATCGCTCCAGGTTAGTAATACAAACACATTGTAAATGCGTACTACTATTGCTTCTACGTTACAATGCAGGTGGTACCAAAAACAACTGCAAGCTGACTGGATTCACACATGGTCAAATATCACTTGGTAAGTAAACCTTCACAACAATAGGTATAATCTACCACGCAGGAGCCACAATCAATTCAGGGAACTACCCTGCATATTTAAAAAAGAAATGTGGATGGTTTGAATGTAATGATAGTACCATTACTCTAAAGCAGAGATTACCAGCAAATCTTACAAACGCTTATTTAATGTTCTTAAAACCAAAATTTGATAACTAAACTGTACTTAAACCTCAAGTAAACTTGTAGTAAAAAATATAAACTGTTAGAATATTCCAAAAGCTATCTAACTGCCCAAAGATTCTACAACAATTAATCACATAAATGAATACCACTAAATTAGAGCAAAAAATAGACAATTAGAATACTCCAATTGGTATCTAAATGTCCCAAAATTTAACACCATCCAAACAGATAAATCAATACCACTAAAATATATAAAAAAAATAGACAGTTAGAATATGCCAATTGGTATCTAACTGTCCCAAAATTTAACAATATCCAAACAGATAAATCAATACCACTAAAATATATCAAAAAATAGACAGTTAGAATACGCCTAGTGGTATCTAACTGCTCCAAAATTTCATAATATCCAAACAAATAAATAGTATGTTACTGCTCCAAAAAAAGTGCAACAACCCAATGTATAAAGCATTAGCCAGAAACAACAAATGAACACTGAAAACAAACAAACAAATAAACTGTAGCATAACAGAAAAAGGTTTTTTTTTAATGCAACATGGATTTTTTTTTCTCCCACAGACCCAATGATTTTAGCAACGAACACAGAAACTGAGCAAATTGCACAGTACTCTGGTTTGTAATCTACTAAATATGAGGGTCCAAAAAAAAAATGTTGATTATACAATTTAAAAAGTCATTACAAAATACTAATACTAACATGCTATTTTCTTTTATCACAGAAATTAACAAGAAATACATTTACTCCAGTTACTAAACCAAACAGTAAGTATATTATACACTCTATGCCCTGGCCACAACCACCGCAGCATATCACACCCATAGAGTAAAACATTTCAACTATGGCCTATGGAAACTTATAATATCCGCGGACATTACCAGTGTTCTTAGAACACTTTCAATTTGCCAGCGAACAATATGGACAGCGTCTTCAGAACACCCCTTACGAACATTTCAGGACAACGCGAGAGTTCTTAGAACACTTTCAACTTACCATCGAACAATATGGCCAGCGTCTTCAGTACACCCCCTATGAACATTTCAGGACACCGCAAGAGGTCTTAGAACACTTTCAACTCGACAACGAACAATAGGGACAGCGTCCTCAGGACACCCCCTACGAACATTTCAGGACAACGCGTGTGTTCTTAGAAAACACCCCCATTTTGTTTATTTGCGAACATTTCAGGACACATCCCGAGTGTTCTTAGAACACATTCAACTTGCCACAGAACAATACGGACAGCATCCCCAGAACACCCCCATTTTGTTTGTTTGCCAACATTTCAGGACACCCCAAGTGTTCTTAGAACACATTCAACTTGCCACAGAACTATACAGACAGCGTCCCCAGAACACCCCAATTTGTTTATTTGCGAACATTTCAGGACACCGCGAGTGTTCTTAGAACAGTTTCAGCTTGCTTGCGAACAAAACGGACACATATTGAGTCCTCAGAACACCCCCCATTCAGCTTATTTAGAACATTTCAGAACTCCCGTGATGTCTGCAGACAAATCGAACACAAAAAGAACATCTACCACATATAAAATCACAACATTTAACCTATCTCATACCCTCCCGTCCTCCCCAAACACTTCTACACACCAACACACTCTACTAAATACACATTTTGAACAAACTTTCACTGCGCTGTCCGTGGACGTCCGCGAATCCAATATGGCGGGCGCTACCGAAAATCTGACGCGCTTCACGCTTAACACCGTCCAATCAGCGAACACACCATATGTCCGCGGACATGACGTAAGCCACTCGGCCAATCAGGACACTGTCCGCGGAGCTAACAGGGAAGTGTGTCCGCGGACCGAACACAGATATCACTAATTTTTTTTTACCTACTTTTTGGTCATTTTAAAAAGAACTACTGGACGGATTTTCACCAAATTTGCAAAAGCACGCTTTCGAGACCAAGTCGCTTCTCCTGGTCCAAATTTGGTGAAAATCCGTCCAGCGGTTTGGGCTGTAGGTGCGAGCAACATTTTTTTCCCAATTAGTCTATGGGGAAAAAAATAAATTTTGGGACCCCCCTATAACTTTTCCCCCCTGGACGAATCCTCACCAAACTTTGCAAAGAAATTCAGAGTGGGCCATATACTTTTTTTTGCAAAGTTTGGTGTGGATTCGTCTAGGGGGAGTGAAGTTATAAGCCGCTCAAAAAGTGCTCTTCCTATGGAAACACCAACTATATAGGCTTCAGAGTCCTTTGAAAAACATGTAATACAGTTACCACTTTTCTCTCAAAAAGGTTTTTTTCAATTACTCAATTAATGATTCATAAACGAAGCGGCTGTTATTTAAGCACTGGATATGCCCTGTAGTAAGAAATTAGATGTATTTTCATAGAAATGTGTATTTATTCATACTTTTATACAACAAACACCTGAAGAGAGAAGGGACTGGTATAGTAGCACATCATTATTTGGGCTTGAATGTTTGAAATATATCTTGTAAGACAAACACCAGCTTCTGTGGGGCAAAGAAATGTAATTTCTAAGTTCCTATTTCACATGTTCTTTTCAGATTGGTATGAACATTGAATAGGAGGTCACTTTTTATTTTTAACACAGTCCTCTTAGAAACCCTAAGGACCTTATGAAGGTTCAATATAAGTGGTACACAACTGTTATTACCTATGCAATAGGACTAGAATGGATGATGGTTCAATATTGCATAATGTTATATTTGGGAATTCCTTTGTCAATTGTCAAGAATGTATGTTTAATACTTGAGTCTTATAGTGACAGTGATGGTGTTGCTTACACCCCACCATCTGGTAATCGGGTACAATCATTTAAAACACTGCATTTGAACATCTATATTGTTAATTACTGAAGATGAAGTTTTGTTTACTTGTGTGTACTATAATAAAACATGTTTATTCATTATGAAACTTCTGGAATATTTTATATGTAATATGTTGTAAATGTTTTCCCAATTCATGTAAAATCATAGTGTGTTTCAATCATTATTGTTGTTCGTGTTAATTGGTTTGATTGGGTAAATACATTTAATGCATAACAAATGAAATTTTGGGGACTCCCACAATGAAATTTGCAAGGATGAGTCAACCTACACACACATACAATTGTTTATTGACACAACATGCAGTTGTCAATATATCTAATGATGCACCACATTAAGGAACATCATCCACTCTTAAATTAGGTAAAGGAACTAGGTAAACATTGAGCATTCTATTTCAATGGACATAGTATAATCATGTGACATCACGTCATCAGGCTGAGTCAAGAATTACGTGTCACGTGAAGGAATCACTTAACACAAATTTGAGCGTGGGACAGGAGGCTGTTACACAGACGTTGCCTGATCCTGTGCTCGCTATACAATGTTTTTTAAGAGGTAATAGGCTTGTTAATCCACCGCATCACCACCCCTTATCAATAGCAGTGGTCCCTTTTCTTAAGATTGACACTTTCTTTAATTTACAGGGTTTAACATACCACATCAAGTTGAATTGCAGTTGAGGTCATTTACTGCACACGGCACACACCATTCACATGGTAATCGGCAGGCACACATTTTACAATTCAACTTGCCTTTTGTCACTAGCATTAGTAGTCTTTGAATTTAACGGCCATTTAGATTTTTTGCACAGGGTTGTTTTCACAACACCATATGAATGATTGATATTTACCACTAAAATACTTAGTAAGTGTCATAATTATTTTTTTTACGCATGTGCTTACAGATTAAAGCTGTGGGTAGAAACCAAATGAGTTCATTGTTTCTTGTTTTTAGACACATTTTTGATCATCAGAGTTGCTTTTCCGGCCGATATTGATTGAACTTTAGTAGATATTGGAAAATTAGACTTTAGCTCTGAAGTTAAGTAGGTGCAAACATACGTACTGATTATAAATATTTTCTTTAAAATAGGAAGACACATTGTGCTTACCTGAAGAAGGGACCCATAACTCCCGAATTGCGTATAACACTCGTGCAAGACGCACACTGTATGCTTTGATGTGAAGAAACATTTATAAGTTAACGTTTATTTGTGATGAAATTTGATTTACTTGTTAAAGTATCTGTCTCACCAGATTGTGCTAATAATTTTCATTATGATATGTCAAGAAAACTGGAATATTTTGGTGAAATGCTAAAATAATATAAGGGTGAAAACCCACAAGTGTGCCCGAACATTTCTTCTTGGAGCAATGAAAATTACCTACATGTGTTAATACACAGTATCTCATTGGACATGAAGGACCTGATTAGGGTGTCCTACACTCTTTTTGCTTTTCAGATTGGTTCCTTGAAAAAGTATGTTACAGTATGAAATGCATTCGAATGTCTCTTCTGTGTCTATATTTAGCAATAAATAATCTTTTATATATGATATGTTAAATTAAGAGTCAAGTTGTGTTTTACATATATTAAATCATAGCTGTGATTTCTGCCAGGGTCACGAGCCACTAGAGTTGTTTTCCTTAGTCTTTGTGTACACACATCAAGCAAAATCACTTTTAAATTGCCTTTTCTTCCTTTAAAGATTACAACATAGCATGTCTTTCTGAACATTCTATTTTGTCTGCCTCACATGAATGACTTGATATGTCAATTCAAAGTCATTCTTAGTTTGCATCATTTAATGAAGAGCACTACACTGAATCAATAAATGCATACCAATACATATGACTTTCAGGGTTACCCCCTATCCTCTGTCACATCCTTCTCTTATTAGCCTTAGGGAACCCCTAACAGGGTGACCAAACCCGATGTTCAAATGGCTGAACCCTGCTTGATTTTGTGGTACCTCCCTGTAGGTTAACAGGAAGCATGTCAGAAGAAGATCTCACTTTCGCCCATGCCGTTAAATGTCTTATCGAATCTCTCCACAAGCCAATATTTTTAGATGATGGAAAACTGCAGCAAACATGTGAGTTACTTGACACTCCTCACACATATGGACATATGTAGTTGCAGCCCCTTCACAAATTGCGTATTTGGCTTAACCCACACAAGAGCATAATTAGAGACTTCACCACCACAAGGTCTTTGATACTCCTCAAGGAGACTGCTTCAATTTATAGGCATTACAGGCATGACCTACCAATACTAAAATGCACTCCTTCGCTGCTGTGGTTCAGGGATTGAAAGTATCCATCCCCATCCTCTTAAAAGGCCACCAAAGAACTCTTATTGTAATTAAAGGGGACTTGTGTGCCTTGCCTGACTTGCCAGAAGCTTGGCAAGTCTACCAGGAGCACTCAAGTTTTGTTATTTTTTCACCCATCTGGGACCAGTAAAAATGTGCTTACAACCAGACAGATCGCCTGGTCACTTCTAAGTGACCTACCAAAGAAATGTAATTAGCCAAGTACACTAGGAACCTCCTGTGGTGCTAGGGAACAGACCATCTCTGTTTGCACCCTGCATCAAAATGCTTGGGCTTACTTTCCAAGAGACCATTGTCCCAGTGCAGCTTGAACAAATCTGGGACCTCACTTTGAACTTGCACCTTCGCCTGCTTTCACAGACCCACCAGTATATGACATTCTGTCTGTGCCTAGAAACAGTCAGTCTTGATTGGGCCCCACCTGAGGACCACTAGCTTAGCTCTGGCAGGCCACTGTGGTCTGCAGCATCTTCCAAGTCATCCATCTCAGGTCCCTTTTCTAGACAAATAGGCAACCCTGAGAATACTGAGTACTTTTCTCCTATAGTAGGCACCTCAGTGGCCACTTGTCCATCTCCTGTAGCTGCACGAGAATCATTGGACATTGAACTTGGGATCTGTACTTGGAGTGACTAGTGTAACCGGTCTCTTACATTCTCCAAAAGTAAGAGCCTTGTTGTTCAGGTCCTCAACAACTCCTCTAAAGTGGCTTGTAGATCTCTTGCTAGAGTGATCACTGTGATTATTTCAGTATCAGGAAGGTCACATGGAGGTTTTTCCCCACCAGCTGAACGCTAGCATTGCCAATGCAGTTTTGGCTGAGTTCATCAAACCATTTGACATTGCAATCTGGGCCTTGTACATACTGCCCATCTTGCACCCACTGTGTGCCTGAAAGATGTGACCCTACCAGCAAAATGTATGCTCTCAACTATGAAGCCATGCTGCAGCACTATCTGTGTATGTACAAGACCTGGATTATCCTCTGAGAACCGGCATTTGTATCACCTACAGCAAACAGATAACATTCAGCCACTCCCTGGCTTAATGAAAATTCTTCTGCTATGAATCCCACACTTAGCCACAATTACCTCTTCCACGAGATCAGCAATGACTGTTGTGTTTGCTCTTGCAGGCTGGATCTCCTTTTTTGTGTGTCAATCTCCACGACAAATACATCATCTGGATATTGAGAGCGTGATGTCACATCACTCTTCTTTTCTGTGGAGTTTGACGAGCCATGTGACAGGGATTTTAATACAGATTTGTGGGTGCCTTTCTTGGAAAAAGGGTGAAACTTGTGTCCTTTCTTCCTTATTGTGTGTATTTTGCTCCAAAACTTTCAGATTTGGCTGTGCTCGACTGAACCTTCTGCTGAACGCAAGTACTCACATACCGGTCAGCATTCTTTGTAAACTCCCTATATTCCCTATATTATAGTCCGGGATATTCATGTCCTCTAGATGCCGGTAAAACTCTGCCTCATGCTTTTTAAGAATAAGCTTGCACACCATCAAATTAAACACTCCTTCAAATGGGTCAACCTCATTTCCACTCACCCACACAGCAAATACGTAAGAGACAGTGGCCCTCATTACGACCCTGGCGGAAAGCGACTGACCGGAGCGCCACAGCGTAAATAGCGTTTCCGCCATTGCACGAAGGAGCAAAGTGCGGCCCATTCCGACCCATCGGGCACGAGCACCACGGCATGGCGGAAGTGCAAAGTCCGCGATGGCGGAAATGACCCCAAAACGGCCCACACCGCCGCCGTACGTCGCCCCAGGTACAATACCGCCACCCCTCTTAGCGGTCACCGCAGTGTGCGCCTACCGGAAAGTACGGTGGCCGGAAATATACGGAAACGGAAGTTAAAACATGGGCCCGGAACGGGAAACAACCCGGCGTACACCTATAAATACACTAAAACCACACAACCACTAAAATCACTACCCTGAAACACACCCCAACCCGTCAACCACCCTAGCGAAACCACGAATAATGGGAAAAGCAGCGAAGAAAGCGTGCGACCGCAAGCGGCAGGTCCACTTCTCCCGTGAGGAACTCACCGTGCTAACAGAGACCCTCCAGGAGAATGCTGCCGTCGTCTTCTGCACGCAAATGACCAGGACGGCACTTGTAAACAAGAAGGCCATATGGGCTCTGGTGGCACAGCGGGTAAGTGCGGTGGGGACCGCACCCCGCACCCCACAGCAATGCCGCAAGCGATGGGACGACCTGCGGATACGCGTCCGCAGCATACTCTCTGCCAACCGCAACATTGCCACAGCCACCGGGGGAGGTCCTGAATCACCCATCAAGTTGACCCCCTGGGAAGAAATCTGTGCCTCCACCATCGGAATGGAGAGCATAGAGGGAGTCGGAGGGATGGAGAAAGGAGTGCAGACATCCGAAGATACAGGTAGGTGGGCCAGGAAAAACAATGCCAAATCCACACAGTCCATCCATGTGAAGTACCATGCGTCCACATAGTGCAACAGAAACACATGTCCAGGAGAACGTCCACACACATCGGCCTGATAGCGCACGTTATAACCCACAATAAATACATAAATAATTAAAAAACCCCAATACACGCACTACACGTGCAGCAGGCACACCCTAACTGCAGGCTGCCAAACAACTGCACCCTCACTCCACACACAAATCAAAGCACCTCCAAGGGCCCGGCCCAAATCACCCTCAGGTACCACCCCAATGCATGTGATACAATGCCATTCCAATTCCCACAGACCCACCAATAACCCTCGCCCTCCTCTACTCCACCACAGGGTCCGATCCAAACGACGAGCTACAGGACACCCCTACCAGCACACCTGCAAAGAGGGCCAAGACCAACGGCCAGAGACCCTCCACCTCAGCTGCACGCATCAAGACACGCCAGCAGCACAAATCAGGTGGCAGCACAGAGGAGGGAACATCAACAGGCACCCCAGCAGCCAGCATGCCCACAACACCACCACCACAGGTCCCCCCAATGGATGCCACAGAAGGCACTGCCTCCGGTGGCAGCAGCACCATAGGTGACACCCCATTGATGGCAGCATGCTCCGACACAGAAAACGGGGATGCCGAAGTCAGATCCATCCATGACCTGTCCCAATCCCCCTGTCTGTCCCATCCCGTACAACATGAGGATACCACGCAGGGGCACCCACAAGACGACGACTGGCCATCCCCCACAAGCCCTGTGGCAATGCAACATGAGGACAACATCCCCTCTGTGACACCCCCGCAAATGGCCTTGGCCCAGCAGAGGCAACAGTCCCTCGACCAGTTGATCGAACAACAGCAGCAACTGGCCACGCTCCTCAAGGACCATGCTGATGAATGTGGGGGCACTAAGGCAGACATAGAAACATCAACTGAGACACTTAGGGCACAAATCGAGAGTAGCACCGAGAGCCTGAGAGTCCAAATGGAGAGAAGCACCGAGAGCCTCAGGGGGGAACTGCATGCGACGGCCAAGGACGTATGTGCCGAACTTGCCGCAGTGCGCCGTGTGCTCACTGAGCTCTCGCAAACCCTTAGGGACATGCATGGACGTGAGCAGGCAGACACATCATCCGTTGCAAGCTCCGTCCAGGGCAGCCCCCAACGTAGATCTGGAAGGAACCTGCGCTCCACAGGCAGGGGTGCCCCTGATACCCGCAGAGGGGGCTTGCAATAGCGACAGCCCACTGACAATGAGCATCTTTGGACACTGGTGTTCGGGGGGGAGGTAGGGGGGTGGAGGGGGTGTGTTGGGCTCACTTGGGTGGCGGGTCGATAGGGTGTTCAACATGACATCACATATGCCATAAAAAGTGCACGATCAACCAATGAGATGTGTGGACATTGATCTTTGTGTACTAGGCCATCATAGGCGTACAGTCCATATTGTGCATGTCCCAGACACACGCAGTGCCACGAGTCCCGTGTCCATGTATCAGCCACCAGGCGTGAGTGCTAGAAGCATACATCAATGAGATGCTGACGAATGTCACGGGCTCCGGTGCCTCGCAGACTCCATGAGGTGCTGCCACATCCCCACCCTCATCATGACCATCATCAGGTGCTTGCAGTTCTGCGTCAGGGGGCATGGGCACATTTCTACGTACGCACATGTTGTGGAGCATGACACATGCCATCACCATCTTTGCAACCTTCTCATGGCGGTACAGGAGTGCCCCGCCAGACCTGCTGAGGCAGCGGAAACGGCCCTTCAGTAGGCCGAATGCCTGTTCTATGACTACACGGGTACGTGAGTGGGCATGGTTGTAGTCCTCCTCATGCTGGTCCCGTGGGTTCCGGACTGGTGTGAGGAGCCATCTCTTCAGTGGATATCCAGCATCACCTGTATGTGGACGAGAAACGTATGATGTGGAATGCCATTGATACGTACGCACACCCCCCCCCCTTCCTGCCAGGTCATTGCCAATTCACATACCCCACATCATCATGCATGTAATGAGACTCACCGAGTAGCCAGGATCTGTTCCATGCGTGTCGCTCCATGTAGCGTGGTATTGTAGAGTTCCTCAAGACCATAGAATCATGGGTTGATCCAGGGAATCGGGCACAACAATGTGTAATGATCCTGTTGGAGTCACACACCATTTGTGCATTCAGGGAATGAAATTGTTTTCGGTTGCGGTACTGGGCCTCCATGGCATGTGGAACGACCAATTCCACATGGGTGCAGTCGATGGCACCAATGCAACCCGGTATGCCGCCAAGTGCATGGAATCCCACTTTCGTGTTTGTAATTTCCTGCTCCGAGCGTGGTAGGGAGATGTAGTCGTCTGCGTGCTGCAGGAGGGCATCGAGCACTTGCAATAGTGTCCGTGAGAACAGTGGCTGAGAAATGCCATGCAACTGTCCGACTGTGTGCTGGTAGGTGCCTGTGGCCAGGAAGTGGAGTACAGACACCACCTTCAGTAGGGGTGGGATGGCGGTTGGGCTATCTATCATGCTGACAAGGTCAGCCTGTGTCATGTCCACAATGGCGGCTATGGTGTCCCGGTCCAAACGGTAGAGGGTGTGGATCTGCTCATCAGTGAGGTTGAACGGATGTGCTCGGAGGCGTGGGATTGCGGGCTGCCTGCGTGGTGGTAGTGGCTGTGCTGGTGGGCCTTGCTGGCCCTGCCTTGCCCTCCTCCTCCTCCTGCGTCTCCTCCGTGCGGCCGGTTGTAGTTGGTGTTCGTCTTCCTCTTGGAGTCGGAGCACTTGCAGTGCTATCAGGTCCCCCAGGGCCAACATCGCGAGTCCTGCCGGTAGCATTTCGGTGTGGTTGTGGGAGGAGACTGGCTGTGCAATTCATGTGTTTTCAGGCTGTATGGCCTCCACCTGTGGTGATTCATTCCACCTGTGCAAACTGCTCTCCCCTTTGGCCGAGCACGTCACGCGCACAACGCTGCAATTCGGGGAATGGTATCTTGCTATTGCTATCATGTATTTGTACCCGATGGGCGTGTTGGATTGGTTGTTATGTTCATTCGGCTATGGTCCCATTGTTTCCCATTCTATCTGTGCAGTCGCGAACAGACTTGTGAAGGGTCAGTGGAACGTAGTACTCGAGTAACGGTGGGCCCTCATGCATCACTGTACCGAGTTGCAACGACGGGCGGGGCGTCCCATTCGTGGGTGAAGGCAGTTGCCATTTTCACACACAGCCGCACTCGATGGAATAATTAGTGATTTCAAACGGCCACAGATGCCTTTTCGACGTGATGTTGCAAATGAGGAATTCGAAGGGCGGCGCTTTCGGTTATCAGCTGGCGGCGAGGAGATGCCCACAGGTCTGACTGCAAATATAACGTTCTATTGTTCAATGTCCTTGAGACAGGGCCCATGGCGAGGGAGAAATGACTGATATGAATAGTTTGGGATGCGCATTAGCTACGTGGCCGATGAGGCCGGCCGTTCCCAAATACATGTTACTTCACAACACTTGAATTACGGGCTGGGGCACTGTGGATTTTGCAGGCTGCATAACGCACAGACTCAATGGATGTTTCTAATGTCATGTGAGTAAATATTCAGGCGTTTTGATCCCGGGATGAGGGAATGATGAATGGATGCATGGGCAGGTGATTTGATACAGAGTGTGCCATGTACAGGGCTTCTTGGGATCTATCCGCCTCCCCTACGCTATGTGATGCAGGGCTGCCATAGTGGGACCATCGTCTATCTGGCCTTGTTGAGCCCTCCCTGTCTCGAGGCGCCCTCAGACACTTGTGTCCATGCACGTTGACATTCCCATCTGATGGATTCTGTTTTGACAGACGCATGCACAGGTACACTCGTTTGTGATGGTGTTTGCACCTCGATATAGATGGTTATGAGTCGCAAGTGGTTTTGGGGTGGTGATGATCCTTTTGAGTGGGCTAGCATGCATATGGCTGTGGATTTCGTGTGATCATTGAAGTGAGTTGTTGGAATGTAGTTCTCATGGCCATTCTGTTCTTTTTCTTTTCTTTTGGTTGACAGGTATCTCCTCCCCTTTTGCCACTGCCATCTGTATGCCACTCCTGCAGATGGATTTTACTCCCGACACCTGCTGCTTCGTGTTAATCGGTGGAGCAGCATTACGATCTTATGGGACGATCGCCAATGGCCCACATGCCCTTACGCAGTACTGGTGTCTCGGAGCAACATTTCGGCCTTTCAGCTGGACTAGTGCCTCCCCATTGGGACAGCCCTGCGGTTCTGTGCGCTTCCATGTTGCCTTTTCGTACGTGAATGTGGCTCTGTGTACCATGGGGGTACAGGGCGACACACAAGTAGTGGCTGGTCATTTCTTGCGGATGCAGCCCACAATGGTGATTAGTGTTTTGGAGTTCATGGCCTGATGGCTGTATGGGCTTGGTGTCTTTGATGTGCATAAATTGCTATTCTGATTTGGCCCGTGTAGCGTTTTTCTTTGCAAGTGATGTGGCATATGCCTATTTGGGGGGCGATGTATTGTGAGGGGATCTGCATTGGGTTCCAGCTTCGGGGTTTAGTTGCGTGGTACTGTACTGGGCGCGTTTGCCTACTAAGCCCGTGAGGTCAGGGATGGGGGCTGCCTATATGACTGTTTGGATGTTGTCATGCTCAGGGGCGGGGGATTGGGTTTTGTGTAACAGATGCCGGTCAGCCAGGTGGACTGGTGGAATGATGTGATTTTCGGAATGTTGCTGGGCACAGGTGCCTGTGTTTGCGTGCGTTTCTTGGTGGGGGACTGTGGTCATGTCCATTGGGATGGCTTCTGTATTCGTGCCATCTGTGACCTGCAGCTCCCATTGGCCCCTCTTGTGTTGCTTTTGTTCGTTGGCATGCATGGGTGCTTTGTACATTTCAATGGTTGCATTGTGACTTCATTGCACCTACCGGGAGTTGTACTTTGTGGGCAGGGAGAGGTGTACAGGCACTCAGTGGGGCCGTTTACGGTTGATTCGCGATGCCGTACTTCTCGCCATGGCGGAATGGTACATTCCGCCATGCCTGATGGCGTTAGGTACATGTCCGCTAGGGTCGGAATTGGCGTACCGTTGCACCATGGTGGTGTTTGCGGTTTGGCATGGCGCGCGCGCGCGTGCTTGGTGCAGTTAGCGTTGGCGTTCACTACGGTGTCGCTAATGGCTTCGTACTTTGCGGTGACGGGTCATAGTCGCACCGAGCGCTATTCGATGGCGGTATTGCATTTCCGCCATCGTTTTTCGATTTCCGCCAGGGTCGTAATGAGGGCCAGTGTGAAAATGCCTCGAAAGTGTAATTGCCCCTTTGTGCAAGATTTCTAAAATCCTGAGCTATTGTTCTGAAATTCTGCAAAACTTCTTGAAGATGTGCATATTATTTTGGAATAAATATGCTTCTCCTCCAGAGACAGCTGAATGATAACATCAGTGCTCTGTGTCAATAAGCAGCTACACTATTTGTATTTATTGGAATTTATGTAGTGCTTTTTCCAGAGCATTGAATAACGAAATTAAATATGGTACCATAACAAATGTAAAGAATTTTAAGCTGCAATATGAAAGGAAAACATATGAGCTTTGAGTCGACTATGGAAAATCAAGTGCTTCAAACCAATCAAAAATGGCTTTCATCACCACATATGCGTGTATAAAATCCTTGTGGATCTGGTGCCTGGCCTTGTCATTCCTCACATTAGGTCTGTTTGCAGAGCTCCCTCTACGCTGCAACCTTTGAGCTAAGCAACATCACCCAATCACTGTGCCTCTGCACTTCATCTCAATGCACACGTGTGGCTACTGCCGCATTCCTCTCTTCCAGATGAGGTTTCTAGTAGTAGCTCAGTAGCTCAGTTTCAGTAAGACTACACTGAGACCTGGCTTAGACTTGGGACCTTCGGCAAGCCATACTACTCGTACCCTCGGGAAGAATGGCGGAATAGATATCACTATCACGGTCCCTTTCCTCTGCTACGTACCCACTTCACTGGGTACTTGGAAGACCATCACAGTATCCAAGTTCAACTCCATCAGGCATAAAAATACCTGAGAGTGTATCTGACATTGCTTGTACAGATCTTGCATTTTGGCTAAGTTACAGGTGCTGCTCAATGTTAGATCCCACTGCTACCACCAGTGGGGCAAAAAGACTGCTGCTCTGCAGGACGTCATAGATTGGTATTGATTTCTAAACTCCAACTCAGGCCCACACCACCACTAGGACAGATACGATCTCAGTCATAAACTGAATGGGATGCCTCTTTTGTCTCTTTAAGGTAGCCTGTGCCGAGGGCAGGCAAGAATCTTAAATGGGGTGGCAGCCAGCACGGAATCACCGAAGTCAGAAATAGTAGCAGAGATACCAGAATAAAGAAAATGGCCAACAAGGATCTATAAGACTTTATTTACACTAAACTTACAAAAACGATTGAAAATGAAATCCAACAGTAATAGAAACCAAGTATAAAGCAGACCTTTAAAGACAAGGGGTATTATGGGTAGTAAATAGCAAAAGTCTGCAGGGAAATTGAATTTGTAGGAGATATAAGTTGAAAATATCTTTAAAGATATAAATCTTGTTTTACATTTTTTTAGGCCCCATAGAACAATGCCAGTGGGACATTGCCACTGTTAGAAAATGAATTGTCTTGTTTCAAGCACTCAACGGCATCTCTATTAATACTCTCTACGGTACAGTTCTGTGTGCATACCGCATAGGTAGATTCATGAAGCATATGTTTAATCCATCACATTGTTGAATTCAGAAAATAACATTCTGGTAAAATATTTGTTTTATAGAGTGGTTACACAACAGTCACACCCTGGTTAACTTAAGTTTATCTCTGGCATATTGGCCATAACATTTTGTATAAAGGCCACAGTAACAAATACACAAATTGCTAACGAATATTGCAACCCGCATAAACAAGGATCAACTTAGTTATGTATCGCTTTACAAATACAATTGAGTAAAATCAGTTTCTGATACAAATATAAATACAATTCAAACCTTAAAGCAATTGTTTCAGCATCCTACACATGATGAAAGGCATGCAACAGGTCTTCATCCTTGATTTTATAATCTTAAATCCACGCTATAAAAGAGCACAATTTGTGAAGTTTTTTTTAGTTGTACATTGTAAGATTTCATAAACACCTCTCACCATCCCAGTAGGTTCCATATAAATGAGTAGGTGTACGCGGAATGATAAACCTACAAAGTAACAACAAATGACCTCTATCTTCTCTAAGAGCCAGCCCACAGTTACAAACATGGCCTGCTTCATTTGTTTTTCCACCTCAACAGGCCCATGTCCATTTGAAACACAGCAGATCTCAAAATAGTCTGTTCAAAGGTTTCCATTTAAAAAACGAATAGTGATGTTAAGGGTCTCCCCAACATTTCCACCTTCTTTATCCATCACAGCACCACGTTCCAGTACATTTAATCGCTGGGACAGATCTACCCCATGTACCACTACAACCCCATCTCTCCACAACCCCTCCAACACATCAGGTTCACCCCAACAAACATCTTTGTCAGTTTATGTGGAGAATATTGCCACCTATGAAGCGGCCTGTAATTGTGCATTTTATATTGCATGGATAATGGGGCCTTGAATGTGTTTTGGCAGATCCGTACCAAGTCTCTATCTGTAAACTCAATGTCCATATCCCTTTCCCATCTATTTTTAAGAGCTACCATTTCCGTAGTGCCCGCTCCCAACAGTGTTTTATGCATGTTGGACACCAGCCGCTTCGCTTCCACCTCTTGGTCCAACACCATCTCAAACCCTGTTAAAGGCCTCTCCAATGTTCCCTCCCACCTTAGGCCTATCTGTACAGTACTTAGTTGTAAAAACATTTATGGGGATAAGGGCCCTAGACCTCAGGCCACTTGAAGCTGTACAATGTCCATATATTTCCCCTCTTGCTACAGCTGACCTGCTCTCACCAGACTCTTCTCGTATCATTGTTGGAATCTGAGCGGTTTGTGGAGCAAGTGTCTTATGGGTGGTGCCTATATACAACTCATGGGTGATGTCCATGTCGTCACCTCTCTAATACCTCCTTGTTCCTTTCATATCGCACAGCAGAGCACTGCAAGGACTGGGTAACTATGTATCCTCCACAAGATCTGTGCCTTTGGAACCCATTTCCATTACCCAACTGTCACTAGATTCAGCACTTCATTGTATAGCGACACCCATTGCTTTTCCATGTTATTCCTAATGTGGTCTACCCATACCCTGAGGTGTGCTGCCTTGAAATAATATTCCATGTGCAGGAGACCAGCACCTCCATTTTCATCAAGAACCTCAAAATAGTACTTTGATCTCTTCCAAGAATGCCTGTGCGATCTCCAACTGTATCATCTCGAACAGCAACACCAGTTTTGGAAGTACATTCATTTTGATAGAAGTCAGCTCCCCCCCCCCAACAGAGGGTAAGCTTCCCACATCACCCCATGTCATGTACTAGTCTAGATCACAGACCAGGATAGTAAGCCCCAGTCTGTCAAATGTTTCATTATATCCACCCCAATAATGGATCCTTGTTGTACTTGTTTTTAGCTACAACTCGGGCACCATTTGTAGGACTGCTGTAGAACTATCCCCCAAGAGTTAAGCCCTCGATGTATTCAAATTTATTTTGAATGCAGAGAGTTTCCCATACGTCTCCAGTAACCCAGTTAGTCTTAGTACCGATTCCTACGGCTGCTGTAGGCAGGTCAATATGTCATCTGTAAAAAGGAACAGTTTTTACTACTCATTTCCGCCTGAAATCGCTGACTAATCTTATCACCTCTAAAGACTATTGCTAGAAGTTCTATTGATAAAGCAAACAACAGTGGTGGGAGTGTGCAACCTTACCTCATCCCCCTTCCCAGTGGAAACTGACCAGATGATACTCCATTGACTGAGACCACTGCCTTTGGTGTTCGGTGCAGAACCTCAATTGCCTTCACCCACCATTGACCAAATGCAATTCTCCTCATTGTGACAAACATACATTTCCAGCCTACCCTGTCAAATTCATTTTCAACATCTAGGGTAAAGCGAATATGGTTCACCTTCCCCTCATTCTGGGATACCATCATGTCCAGGGTTTTCCTAATTTTGTCCACACCTTGCCTATTACAAATAAATTTCACTTGATCGGTATGGATTAATTTGGGGAGGGAGTAACCCAATCTCTTTGCAAGCACCCTTGTGAACTTTTCCACATCACAATTCAACATGGAAATGGGCCTGTCCAACCCACATGCCCCCCTAGGTCGCCCTTCATTATGAAGCACTATCATTCTGCCACCCAGGAACGTCTGCGCGGGCTCCATTCTGTCCAGAATAGAATTTAACAGTTTTGACAGGAAAGGCACCAAGACCTCAATGCACCTCATATAAAAGGTGGCCATGACACCGTCTCTCCCAGGAACCAACCCGGGTTTCATTGAGACTATTGCATTCTTAATCTCTTCAATGGTGACATGGTTTACCAGTGTGTCCCGGTCCCCTGCATTTAGTGAAAGCAAAAAAGTCTGTATTTCTCCCTCAACACCACCCTCATCAGCTTGGTATAGAGCTTGGCAAAACCTGCCAAATCTGAGCGCCACATCTGATGGAGATGTCAGGATACCACCCCTCTAATCTTATTGACCATTCTTTCCTTGTGTTGCTCTTTCAGCCTCCTCACAAGCATTGTGTAGGTCTTAGCATTTTTCTCATAACATGATTGTTTACAAAATCAGAGCTTCACTAAGATCTTGCCTGACCACAGACTTTTCATGGCCTTTCTTTTGGACACAATTTCTCTTATCTCTAAACCCGCTTGCATTCTAAATTGAGCCTCCAATTCCCAGATCTCTGCCTTCGACTTATACTCTACCTGGGACTTCCCCTTCTTTTTTGTGGTGCCTTCAGCCATAATCAGCCCTCTAAAAGTTGCATTCCCTGCTTTCCACATAACCTTCATCCCTTCTTCCCAGTGTCATTCGTCTGGAAGTATTGAATAATATTCTCTCTCAATCTCTGCAATAAAAAACCCTATCTTAAAAATAAAGTTGTGCAGTAGGACCCCAACTGGCTTATAGAGCTGGGGGTTTCCCAACAGCACTTTAAGATGAGCAGCAGCACCCTTGAGATGGATGGGGAAGCAGATGAATACTCTCGCATCAAATTAATAATGACAACTTGATAGTTTGACTTCATGAATATCAGCAATCGCTCGATCTTCCTTCTCGCTTCATCTCCAATTAATTTCAGAAAAAAACATTGTATTTATAACAAAAAACTCGTCATCACTGATGTGTAACTCTCAAACGTTAGCATGCAACTCTATTGGTTCTAGAAAGGTAATTTTAATATAGGCACTATATCTGTATATTGTAATGGGGAGTGGGGATTGGATAAATACTGTCAGTTGGGGCATCTAAGCCCTTCCTTCAAAATGGCTATTGTAGACATCACTAAAAGTATGATGTCTCATTGGTTCTACTAACTATAGGACCCTAGATGTCTTGGTCCACTGTGATTGGGTTAGCAACTACCCCACCCATACTTTTCCACTTTGCTTAGCAGCGTGCAGAATAGCCGGCCAGGTGCAGGGAGTTTGTCTGCACCTCCAGCTTCCCTACAATTATTGCTACAATCACTCATCACCTCAGTGGTCATGTGTCAATTATTTCTTTGTGGTTGGCCTCAAGACTGATTCTTGGTCTAAAAAAGCTTAGACATCTGTGCATGGCACATGTCCATGCGTAGTTGTGAAAGTTTCATCCCTACTAGCTCGTCTGGTCACGTGATTCCGACACCGTGAAATTGTCGTATTCTTCATGCAATTTGTGTATTTGATTTAATTCTGCAAGCCATCTGCCTTCTGTAGCTTATCTTGACCTTTCTGAGCAGGATACTATGTTCTTCTTTTCATAAATTGTTTCCACTGTAGCTCTATTTCAGCCGATGCGACCTTGGCTTCTTGGCACGATTTATCTTCGTCTGAGTTTCTCTCCGTCCTTAATTCTCGATTTGTTTGCTGTGAAGCTCTCCTCTTGAGACCTTTAGTAACCTTTGATTGATTCTGCTCTTGTGCATAGTGGAAGTATACTTATAAAAAGTGCTCCTTTTGAGGTATATATGTATAGGTGGCACTTGCCGCAATATATTTTCTACTAAGCATAAGCAAGCCTCATGATTTCTGTGCTTCTTGCGGTTCCTTGTATATGTACATGTTTAAACTAACTGAATATCTTCATCGCGTATATGGCATAATTTCTGACATCTTCACATCAATCATTTCACTTTAGGCTCAGGATGTCACTTGTCCATTGTGTTTCGTCTCTTTTCATCATTCACAGGTTGTCATATCTTCTATATGTAAGTCAGTCCAAGTTCTTTTGATGCCACCATTCGTTTTCCTTAAGTATCTTTTTAGTTTCTTCAGGGATTGTATTCTGACAATCTTCATTCTGTCTCATTTGTCGATATGGTTTTCTCAATGGGTACCTTTCTTTCCAGGTTTTCTTGCATGTCAGTACGTCAACGGTGCTGTTCTTCTGATAGGTACTGGACAGACCCCAACTGCAGCTCTCTGCTGGTTTATTTGCTCATGATACGTCACATATTTCAGCGTGAACGTTCCTGGTACTTCAAAATGAGTGGTTGGAGTGTGAATCGAGCTTGGCACCTCCTCTACACTCCGCCTCTCGGCAATTCATCGACCACTTTCACTTCTTCCTTGGTATCCACCTTTACTTCATTCTCTGGATCCACTTTTACTTCCTCCTCTGGATCCACACATATAGGTTTGAAGAAATATATCTTTGGGGTTCATATCTTTATGACCCCCTACCAGCTTCCTGCTGTTCTCGCGTGCTCATCTTTGTCCCAAGTCATTAGTTGACATTGTCCACTTGGACTACAATAGATCCATTTTCCCACATTATTTTTATGTTTCCTTGGATATCGAAACTTTGTTCCTTCTGGTGCATAAATGCTGGCTTTCACAAAGTCTTATTTCTTCATCAGTCTGGTTCTTGGGTTTCCATCCTGTTTCAACATCAATCATGATCTTCATCCCTATGGACTTTTTCACAGTTTTCTGGCACTGAGAGATTATCTTGATAACACAGAATCGAGCAATATCATCACTAGCAGGGCTCCTAGGATTTTTAAAGCATCTGCCATGCATTCTGGAACCCATGAGAATAGTGATCCAAACCAACTGTCGTCGTCCACTTCGTCAGTTTCAACAATCATTTTATTCTGTAGTTTTGTCAGCATACCTATGGCTTCTGTTAAAGTTCCATTTTCGTCATCGTGAGCTGGTATAAATTTGCAACATGATTCTCTGATTTTTGCACAAACACCTCCATCCATAGCTGTGATCATGTCAAGGACATATCTGTTCTGAGAGTCATTAATCGAATTGCCCTTAACTCTTCTTTGATTGCATTGAATCCTTTTATAGTCTAGTTGATGGTCTGCAGTAACTCCCATCTGGTTATCTGCAATCATTTAGTATTTGCTCCAACCATAATTCTTGGCATCAGAATTGTCATGAACACTGATGAAGTGAGGCTGAACAGTCTGTGTTCATATGGCATTACATGAAAAGCTTCTTCTGATTTGGCAGAAAAGTAATTCTCTCTCTTCATTCGGCTCATCAGTTCCACAGATCTATTTTTCCTCAGGTGAGCATCTGCTTTCGGAAAACTGTCAATATTCAGTTAACTTTTTGCAATCACCAATGCTGGAACATGGACATTCACCAGTGTGTGCATACCTCCCCAATTCTTTGGCAGCCTGATATATGCTTTGTATCCACATGCCCAATAATGATCCATGATCACTGCAGTACCATGTACCATACCTGTAGCATCAAGAACTCGTCCACAGTTCTGATTCTTCCCCGTTTTCCTTGTTCCATTATTCCTGTAGCAACATTTTGGGCTTTGCAATGGCACTATCTGCAAGGGTCCTCCTCTGTCCTTGACTCATGTCAATAGTTTTGCAAGTCTTGGCCATAGAGGCTTGCATCCAATTCGTACTATGTCAATGGTGGGCTGGTAGCAACTGATGACCATCCATGTGCTGCAGATCACTACTCCATTCTCCCATCCGTCTGGTGAAAGCATATCTGATCACAATGTTCTTTGTTTTTCCATTGTTTCTTGTCTTTATGTCCTGGACATAATCGTCTTCATTTGGATCAGTTGCTTCAGTTGCCTATTTCAGTGCAGGATCACTTCCCATGAACTAGCCTCTGGTCTTGCACATTGCTATGTGTGATAAACATTATGCCGTTTGCACATCTATTTCAACAGCTACAAGATCTTCGACTTCCCCATGCTGTAAGCTAGGAGTGTACAAACAATACATTCGCTCCCAGAATTTCGTCTTCCAACTTCTTTCATATGTTGGTACCAGATGTTATTTTCCAAGTGTGCTGTGTTGTCCAGGTAGTCGTGTAATTCGTTATTATCTTCTTGTGTGCTTCTCTTGATTCTCAAGGTTTTCGTGTAGTTTGCTCTCATCACATCTTTAATCACATCCATATAGCTTGTTCTTGCTGAAGGATTCTCAGGCCTCTCCATCCATGGTTCAGGCATCTTCATCTGTACCATTTGAGTAGGAGAAAGTCTGCTAATTTGTTCCTTGTCCTCTTGTCTTCCCGGTTCTGGCTATGGACGGCCATATTGATTCTGCTATCATCCCTACACGTGATAGTTTTGCTGGACTTGCACTTGCCCCTTTCAGCGCTTGCTCAGGAGTGCATATCAATGCTGTCTCTGTTGGTTTATTCTCCAACTCCTTTTGTTTCTTTAAAAGTTCAGCTTCCTCCATTTGTCTTTTCACTTTACTTATAGTGGAACTTCTCATCGTTGATTGTCCAACCTTCTCCCATTCTTTGGATTGTGGTTCTTCAGTTATTGACACTAGACCTGGTGTAAGAGCCCTCATCGTTTGCATGTGTGTGTTTTTCATTAACTTTTTCATATTCTTAGTCTGCCGACCCTGTCTCCGGCTTTTGAATTTGCTTGTCACAAACTGTGTGTGTGTGGCATTGTTAATCACATCCATTTCATGTTCACTCACTCCTCTGTCAGACCTTCTAGGGACTGGAATGTCAATGTAAGGTCTGGGTGCCTTCGTGGGTTTCATGTGTACATCTTTAGGCAGGTGCACTGGAATTGGAACACTTTGTGCACCAATAAAAAATGCAGTTCGAATCGTCAGTGACAGTAAAATAATTATGAATACAATGCATAGGTACATGATTCCTCTATAGGTTAGCCTACAACACTTAGTTCCGGGACAATGCCTGCATCTCTCCTGAGGGATAACATTACTACTTTGGTTTCCCATCTTGATCATTTGAGGAAAGAAACCTAACTTTTTAAATACATTTTAAGTGATATTATCTCTGGATTCTGCTGTCTCTGCTCGTTGGTTGCAGGTACTGGAATGATTGTCCTTCTTTGCCTGAATAATAGATGTCTCTTGTCTCTGGAAACAGTTCTCTTTTCTGTTATATGAAAATGTCAAAATAAGGTAATGAGTTCAGCAAGTCTCTAGTTTGCTTGTTCAAAATAAACAAGCTCCCAGTCAATGCCTCTTATCTGTTTCACTCCAGAAGACATGTCGTGTCCTTGTCAGCATAAACAAAAATGAAGCTTTTTGGCAACACTTTCTCGATCTGTCCCTCAGCGGAAAGTCTTACAATCTTCTCCGGAAATTCTGATGATGATTAGAACGTTTAACTTGCATTACAATACCATCCAGGAGCATGCTCATCTGCATAGAGTTTGCTGGTTCTCTGATGAAAGTGAGGACGTCAACACCGGCAGGTCTCCCCACAAGCTCTGGAAAGTCCTCAATCAGGTGCAAAAAGACGTTGCTTGCCATTCTGCTACCTTCTGGTGAAAGGGACATTTGTCTTGTCCTCCCTGTATTCCGGAAGCAGAAGGAACTGCTCGGCAATCACAATGAGCAGCCACCTTCTTGTCTTTTTGTTTTCAGGGTTTTGAAGAAATTCAGTGATGTTAGTGAGCCTTCCCACTAACGACGGGTACGTTCTCAATACTACCTCAACATATATTAAAATCTCTTTAATGATGTCACTGCTGTGGGACACCATAAGTGAGTCCAAACAAGGCTCCTACATGAAAAGCGTCTGGATACTGTATTTTCTTCCAATTTATGTGTGCTCGATCAAAATATGGCATATGTTTTTCTCATCAAGTCTTTAGTGTGTTTCAGTCCAAAGTTCAAAGTCAACAGACTATGTTGTGGCTCATACGTGCAATTTTTCTTCTTTGCCCTGCAACTAGGATGTACAGAGTGTCTGTTTTGTATGTCCTTATCCCCTTTTTTTGCTTGGAGGAAATGTGCAAAATTAAGCGACATCTTTGTACAAAAGTTCTTTGCCTTTGGTTTGCTGGTCATGCGTCCTTCTTCCTCGTCATGGATCTCGTCTGCACGTGCTGTGGTTCTTCCCCGTCGTCTGTAGTCTCTACGTGCTGTGGTGCGAGCAGAGGGTATTCTCCGTTGAATAGCTTGATATCACCCAGGAAGATCCAAGCTCTTCTTCCTTGTAGCTTGATTGCAGAGGGAGTAACATTCTCCACTCTAAATGGTCCGTTGAACCTTAGATCGTACCACTTTTTCCTTGTGTGGTTTGTCACCAGGACTGTGTCTCCAGGGAACAGTTGTGGTAGAGAAAAACCTTGAATTGGGTTTGTTGCAATATTTCCTTCTGTGTTCTGTGCTGCCCTGGACCCTTGTTGTCGTCACTGCAGCTGTCCCAAAATTACAGTAAGACAAGATCTCATGCAATTCATGTAATTTTGCATTTCTGATCCTAAAACTCCCCCCTGTCAGCTGAGCATCACATCAAGCTCTATCTCGAGTGTGTGCATCCTTCTTCCTATCGCTATTTCATGCCCCGTAAGATGGTGGCCAGAACCAGGCTGGTTTCTGAGCACATACAGTGCCAGTGGAAGGCAGTGCAGCCATCCCTCCTTTAGAGTAGGGCATCAATATAATAAAACACTTGTTGAAAAAACTGGGCACAGTCTCAACTTGGGATCTTTTCTCTTTACTTAACCATTTATATGTGGTTTTCACTTGGCTAAACCACCACCCAAGGGGATGCGACCGCAGGGAATCTGTTGCAGAGAAAAGAGCATTTATTACTCATTAAAGTTATCGCCATGTTAGACCTTACCAACATAGCCAAGCTCTTCTAAAACTACTCTTCTTTAGCGTAAGCTTCAACTTGGCTATCGTTTCCTTTTACAAGCCATTGAGCTTTTCGCATATTCCATTACCTTGGGGATCATGCACCGAAGATGCACGAAGATGGCCGCACAGGTAGAGTCTGGGTGTAAACATGGACCTGCTTCAATCCCTCTCGAGAATGGACACATCACAACAATTAGATACCTGCACATGTTACATACTTGAATCATATTGACATAATCGACATGCAAGTGCTGAAAAGGTCCATTGGACCTTGGGATGACTCTTCTAATTACTCGTAGTGTATGCCCAGCCGTGAACTATTGGCAGATTATACAGTTCACAATAAAAAATGCAACGTGCTTTGCTAAGTTTGGTATAAACCAGTCTCCATTAATCTTCGCTGCTAGATTCTCTTTTGTCATGTGCGCTGGATAATGCAACTGTTCCAATGCTATTTTCAATATGGATACAGGCATCACCGGTTTACCAGCGCTGTCTTGTCGCCACAAGCTCTCGGAGGGGTTTAAAGAACACCCCCACCACTTTAAAGAGTTTTTTCTTCCTGTGGTGCCTCCCCTTGGAGGTCCATTAACTGGGTTTGCCCCATGTTATTATAACCTTCAGGTTCACTTCGTGCAACAATAATTCTCTCATGCACATCAGTTATTTCTACATTAATTTTTTTTTTGTCCTTGGTCACCACACGCTTGGCTTCCATGTCTGCTGCTTGATTTCCGTGTGAGATAAAATCTGTCCCTTTCGTGTAGGCGGCGCATTTCACAACCTCTATGCCCACTGGGAGTTGTAGTGCCTTAATGAGTGTATCCAATAAAGCTGCGTGCTGCACTGGTGTGCGGTCTGCTCAGAGGTAGCCCCTCCTGTTCCAGCATGCTAGGCCTGCGTGCACTGTTGATGTCATATAGGCGGAGACACTGTACTTCACTTCCTGGTCTGCGTGATTCTCGATCGCGAGTATCAACCACAATAATTCTGCAGCTTGTGCTGAATAATGAGATGATAATCTTGCACTTATGAGTACTTGAAATTCTCCATTTGCCGTATGCTTCATCACAGCAGTGCCTGTATATCTTTGCCCGTCATTTTGATCGATTCTCCAAGAACCGTCAACAAAGACAACTTCCCCTTCTGCCAATGCATTTTCTTTCACTCTGGGAATCTCATCATAGAATTCTTCATGGTTCACAAAGTCATAGATTGGCTCTCCGTCAGTGACTGGCTCTGCTATAAACATAGCTGGGTTCACTATCTTACATCAAATTATTTTAATCGATTGGTTTGATATGATCAATTCATAAGCAGAAGCTCTCTGAGATGTCAATGTGCAATTCGGTTTCTCTAGGGTGGCAAATAATGCGTGCTCAACGAACAACTTCATTGAGCATCCCATCACAATGGTTGTAGCCTTCTCTATTGCGAACGCTGCACACCATTGTCTGCCTTCGTCATCACAATCAATGATCAAGACACTTTTCCTTGTATTATAGCTGTGTGTATTACCAAGGGAAACACTCCTCCCTTTCCCTCATGCATAGGTATTCTTGGCCTGAATAGAAATTCATTGGGGGTTCTCATAGTTTTGTCTACAAGGCCTGGTAGCCCTGCCATTAGTATGCACACTCCATACGTGAATATTTCTGGTTCCAATGGAACAGCTCACATAGCCGCTTGTCCTGGGTATGCTCTAATCATTTTGCATACGTTAAAATAATGCATTCCTGGAGTGGAACATGTTATGCCCTCCTCCGTGAATGAGATTGTCATGTTTAATTTCGTCATTAGATCTCGTCCCAATATATTTACTGGGGTCTGACGTGAACACAGTAGTGGCACGTTCATATCACATTCGCCTATAGAAACTGGAAGTTTGTTTGTAAAAGGAACACAAATTATTGCTCCTGTGAAGCCCTGAGTATTTATGGCATCGCCAGACAAGGAAAACTTGCCTTCACATATACACAAGTGTGTTGCACCTGTGTCAACTAAGAAGGAATATTCTTTATCCCCTATAACGACATCTACCCTTGGTTCCTCGTGAGGGTTTTGTGTCATTGATAGGCTAGAACACATCAAGTTTCCCAGTGAGCTGTCCTAATTCATATATAATTTTGTCCCATGCTGAATGAATGGACTTCCTCCATCACTAGTGTTATTTCTCATTCCAGAATTCAGTACCTGTCCTGTACATTTTATCTGTGACAATTGCATCAGTGACTGTTGAGACTGTCCTTGCGCAAAATGTGTCATATTCTGAGGTTGCAAGTTTTGCTGTGCTCCCGGTGCTTCTTGCTGCACCGGTTGCTTTTGTGAAACTCCATTTCCAACCTGCTGTAAAAATACAGGTGGATTCACCATTCCTACTCTTTTTCCTTGGTCGTTTTGCACCATGCCTTGACTTCTGAATGTGCATGCTAGATGCCCTGTCATCCCACACATCCAACATATTGGCGGTGGTCTGATTATTTGCCCATTTGACATGCCCTGATTGCCGTTTTGCATGTTTTGAAAACCTCCCTGATAACTCTGCCATCCTCTTCCTCGAAAGCCTCTTCCCCTTAGGTAGAACCCGTTATTGCATTGATCACCCTGCCCTTGATTATTGGCCTGCTGCATGTTTGATCTGTATGTGTTAGTTATCGTTGCCCCTTCAATGGCATATTTTGACAATTTTTTCTGCAATAACGTTGCCTCTTCTGCTTTTCGTGCAGCCTTTTTTGCGATTTTTCTCTTGCAGCAGCCTGCAATAGTGCGCTATGGTCAACTGTATTTCAGACCACACTTTGGCCCCAATTCTCACCAATTTCTTGAGCTGCTTCTGTACCTGATCTGGCAGTATGGGTATGGATTTCCCCCAAGATTTGCAAGTTTCCAGCACCGATGCGTCTTGGAAATTCTGAATGTAATGCAAATGATCCTCTGACTCCTTCATTTTACGTGTCATTATAGATCCTATGTCAGAAGTATCCGGGTATAGCAATCGTAATGCTTTCCATACTGTGGTTCTGCAATTATTAAATGGTGCTCCATCATGCGCAGTATTAACTGTAGTCATGCCAGGGTAACCTGCACGTGTCCACACATCATCAGCTCTGTCACCAAGTATGGCGATTAAAAGACCCTTAATATCCTCTATAGCTAACGTGTTCCCTCCTGTCATTTTTTCAAACTCATGAATCCATTTTTCCGAATCACGATGTTAAGATCGGAAGCTTATTTTTTTTAAATTTTCTCAATCCATGTGTAGCCAGGGTATATACTGTGGCCTTGTTCCTCCCTTTTCTAGTAACAGGAATTATAACGCATGGCACTCTTTTTCTTCCCTCATTATTTTCCTAACCATTGCAATTCCTGTATCGCCGTCTACCTGGCAATGTCCTTAGTCTGCTCACATAGGGTGGTGGTGTTATGCTCACCTGGTCTCTGTGGGGACGTTGAGGCACGGTTGGAGCCCTCTCAGGATTCGGCTCCCTTGGATCGATTCTCACCCCCTTCTACTGCCCAGTACACTGTTCTGGATGCTGATACTGCCCCTGCGGGAACAGTATCTGTTGGAGGTATTGTGACTCTCTTCGGATCTTTCCTGCCAAAATGAGGTGATTAAGCGTTTACCGGTATAGGCTCACCTGGTATTTAGTGAGGGCGAGCTCTCCACCCTGCTTCTCTTCAGCAGGGGTGCTTCCTGATGACCCAGTTGATTCACTGGTCCATTGATGTAGTGGCCCAGACTGGTGACAGACCACTTTGAAGGCAAGAGTTTTTGTGTTAATTATTGTTCATATGAGTATTAATTCCATGTCACATGATTTAAGTTTGTTCTCTCATAATGTCTCTTTCTCTCCTACAGGTGATGGTGACCCAGCGGAGCCGTTAGGCCGGTGCAGAACTTCGAAGTGTTCCCCAGAGGATGACAAGTTGGAATCTTAAGGTAAGCATGAGATGAGATGGTGCGCAACCTTAAATAATGTCCCTATCAGGTTTCTAACCTTATTTCTCCATTTCTCCTGCAGGGATGGTCTGGCAGTGTCCTGAGAAGAGTTGCGGAGTGCGCAGCTGATGTCGGTGAAAGAAGTCTGTGACCACGTTGAAGCTGACTGGTGAGTTGGTGCTCGAGTCGAGAGTCAGGTAAGTGCGCTCTGGCTGGTCAAGGATGGAGTCACTGTGAGAAGGTAAGAGGTGCTTCAGCGATGATTCGGCTGGTTCTGATGGAGAAAAAATGGGTAAGTGCACCTCTGCAATGGTTTTGCTGTATATGCAGGTAAGATGCTTCTCCGCAATGGTTTTGCTGTTTCTGCAGGTAGGATGCTTCTCCACAATGGTTTTGCTGTTTCTGAAGGTAAGATGCTTCTCCACGATGGTTTTGCTTTACAACAGGTAAGTGGTTCCTCTGAGATGGGTCGTTGGAGAACAGGATGGATGCTTTGTCTGAAGGGTTACACAGGAACATAGGTAAGGTGCTTCTCAGACGGCAGTGAGCGTTACGCTGCTTGGGCAGAATAACATGAAGCCTAGACCTGCGGGTGGGCCAGGCTTAAATATCCTTATCTCATCCACGCGCCCTTGCTCTGCTAGATGGTTCCACCCTGCCAATCCCAAATGCTTCTGCATGTGCAGATTCTTGGATTCCTATGGCCTCCCAGTTGGGAGTGGTTGACTGAGATGAAATGGGATAGCATGTGCCCAGGGGAAAAGGTTTGCAGAGCATACTTTCTTATGAGCCTTGAGCCAAAAGCAGCAGGACTGGGTCCAGCTGGACCCTTTAGGGGATGAGGACTGGAGTTCCAGTCCAGTGGCCATGACAGGTGGAGACACCCCCCTCTGATCGTAAGATACTCTGTTGTGTCAGTCTGATTGTGTGGCTGACTCTGATGCCTTAGGTGCAGATCCACTAGAATCTGACCATCTTATTCCTTTTCCTCCAGAGAAGTGTTTTTCACATCTTCTCTCATCTTCTTTTTCCTCATATTCCTCTCTTTCTGCATCTGATATTCTATGTGGTCAACTCGTGCAACTCTTCTCATCTTCCTTGTTCCTATTTAGCGTCAACCTATCTAGGGACAGCTCTCTATTTCTGATGCCTCAAGAGGCGTCTTCAGTACCGTACAACTGAGTGCTCTCCAAACGATTGCATCTCTTTTCCCTTGGGGTACCTGTTCTAGCCCCATTTCATCATATATTCTATCAATTGTCTCTCAGATGCTTCTGGTGTGGAAGTCATCTTTGGGATTTGCCCTAGATGTGACTGGTACTGAATCGTACTCAGGAAAGAACTCTTCTATGTCTTCCCAGTCTACTACTGTGTCAGGATTTTTAACCACTCTTCAGATATTCAAGATCTTGTGTTCTCTGTCTCCGCTTATGTTCTATGTTGTGATCAAACTCTCTACGCTTCCTCGCTTCCTCTCTGCCCCTATCTTCTTCCTGTTTCTTCACATCTCTACATTAATTTGCCCTTTGTATTTCCTCAACACTTCGTCTCTTCATTCTCTTTTCCCGTATTTTCTGTTCTTCTTCTTCTATTCTCCGTTGTTCCTGCCTGCCCTGATCATTAGCTGCTCTCTGCTTATGATCGCGTTTCCTTTCTTGCTCTTCACTATACAACTGCTCTCGTCTCTGTCTATCTTTTTTCCTGATTCTTTCGTCTCTCAATCCTTTTTCCTTTTCCTTCTCTTTCCCTTTTGAATCGCCTGGCTCTCCCTTTCATCTCATGACTTCAATGCCTTTACCATCGAGTTTCAATAGAATCTGACCTCCCATCCATTCATTCTGTGTGCATGCCATCTCATCAATTCTGTCCTTTTCTTTTTTCTATCTCTTTCCCTCTCTATCTGTATCTAGAGATGTACTTGCTTCTGCCTGGCCTCTTTTTTCCTTTCTGCGTCTCTCCTTGTCCCTCGGGACGTTGGAGGTGATATCTCTGTCTCTATCCTTCTCTGGGTTTTCGTCGCTACCTTGCTTAGGTGATTCATATGCCAGGTTGCTCTATCCCGTGGCTGCTCTAAGTTCCCTCAACGGGTATAATCCTTAGTCTTTACTGGCTTTGCTTTTTTTTCAGCGGGGCGGGAGGCAGAGAAAGCGTTTCACCCCCTTCTGTGCATATGTTAAGTATCCATTCTAACGGTGGCTCCTCCTCCTTTTCCTCTTGGTACATCTTCCAAAGTTCTAAACTAGCTAGGCATTTGTCTAACTTTTTGCCAGTGTACGTGGCGTGCAAATATGTCGACGTGTGTTGTAGGATCATTTTAGATAGCGATCCGCCCTGGGGCCATGGCATAAACATTTTGTGGGTGGTTCCTTTAACCCATTCTGCACTGTACTTTTTCAGCTTAACTGCATGTTTTGGCAACTGTTTGCACAAGTGTACCATAGGTGTAATGTTTCCCTGCTTAAATCTGTTTATCTTCTCCTCCTATAACACTTTGTTCTGCTTTACATTTCTCAAACAAAAGCAACAATATGAGCAAGCACCAATCGTCGCAAGGTCCAATCCCATTTTAAAAAAAAATCTTTTCACCTTTTCAAAAAACATCAATCAATTTATGTCATACAACATCTAGGCTACACAATCGAAAATTGTCATGCTATTTCCCCCAAAAATGTTCTTACCTCGTGACATCAGAGAAAAAAGAAAAACACAAGACAGATGCGACAGACTAGATAGACTCCGGCCGACAGACATCCCTTTCAAAACGTCTTTTTTTATTTTTTTATTTATTTTTATTACGTTTTTCAGAAGAAACAGATCAATGGTAAAAGAAAAAAGAAAAAAGCATTGATATTACATGTTAAATTCACAGTACCTTCTCATAGTCAAAACGTCTATTTAATCATTTTGGACTGCTATAGCGTCCTATTTTTTCAGGACTTTGAATGCAGGCTTCTTCTAGCACTATAGTAAAGCTTAAGTATCTGGGCGTATCCTCTAGCTTGGGTATCCCCACTAAAGCATGGGTATCCTCCTGCTATCCTCTCTCTGGCTCGGTTATCCTCCAGGTATCTTTCCCCTGATGTATATGTTATACTCTTACTCTGACGTTATTTTTGTCCCACATCGCTCCGTTACCTTCCCTTACTTGTTCTTAGGCATGCAACTTTTTGCCAAAGTATTTATTCTTTTTCACTCACGTTCTCATTTTTTTTACTCTCTGGATGCTTGGGATCACTGCCTTTGTTACTACCTCTCCTTGCTGTTTGCTCGAACAGCTGCTCGTAGAAGTGGGAAGGGGTTTGTGGGGAAAGCACAGGTTCAGTCAGACCTCAACCTGCAGGGTTTTCACCTAGACTATCCACTATCTACGGGGAGCCTCTCGGTTTACTTAGCCAGATGGCAAAGGACCCGTGATATTGCAGAGGACTCAGAGTTAATTATGTCGACTGCCAATGGGTGTCTTATCTAATCGATAATCGATAAACCGTCCTATTCTACCAAGTGTGCAGTAGGACCCCAACTGGCCCATAGAGCTGGGGGTTTCCCAACAGCACTTTAAGATGAGCAGCAGCACCCTTGAGATGGATGGGGATGCAGATTAATACTCTCGCATCAAATCAATAATGACAACTTGATAGTTTGGCAAAGGGAGTCTGTTTAATGACAAGTACAAAAAACCGGGAGTTCATGAATATCAGCAATCGCTCGATCTTCCTTCTCGCTTCAACTCCAATTAATTTCAGAAAAAAACATTGTAAACACGTCTTCACTGATGTGTAACTCTCAAACGTCAGCATGCAACTCTATTGGTTCTAGGAAGGTTACCTTAATATAGGCACTATATCTGTATATGGTAACGGGGGGTGGGGATTGATAAATACTGTCAGGTGGGGCATCTAAGCCCTTCCTTAAAAATCAGTACTGTAGACATCACTAAAAGTATGATGTCTCATTGGTTCTACTAACTATAGGACTCTAGATTACTTGGTCCACTGTGATTGGGTTGGCAACAACCCCACTCATACTTTTCCACTTTGCTTAGCAGCGTGCAGAATAGCCGGCCAGGTGCAGGGAGTTCGTCTGCACCCCCAGCTTCCCTCCAATTATTGCTACAATCACTCATCACCTCAGTGCTCATGTGTGAATTATTTCTTTGTGGTTGGCCTCGAGACTGCTTCTTGGTCTAGAAAAGTTAAGACATCTGTGCATGTGTAGGTGTGAAAGTTTCATCCCTACTAGCTTGTCTGGTCACGTGATTCCGACACCGTGAAATTGTTTTATTCTTCATGCAATTTGTGTATTTGATTTAATTCTGCCAGCCATCTGCCTTCTGTAGCTTATCTTGACCTTTCTGAACAGGATACTCTGTTCTTCTTTTCATAAATTGTATCCACTGTAGGTCTATTTCAGCCGATATGACCTTGGCTTCTTGGCACGATTTATGTTCGTCTGAGTTTCTCTCCGTCCTTAATTCTCGATTTGTTTGATGCAAAGCTCTCCTCTTGAGACCTTTAGTAAGTAACCTTTGGTTGATTCTGCTCTTGTGCATAGTGGAAGTATACCTATATAAGGTGCGCCTTTTGAGGTAAATATGTATAGGTGGCGCTTGCTGCTATATATTTTACTTCTAAGCATAAGCAAGCCTCACGATGTTTGTGCTTCTTGCAGTTCCCTGTATATGTGCATTTTTTAACTAACTGAATATCTTCCTTGCATATATGGCATAATTTCTGACATCTTGACCTCAATTATTTCACTTTAGGATCAGGATGGCACTTGTCCATGGTGTTTCATCTCTTTTCATCATTCACAGGTCGTCATATCTGCATATGTAAGTCAGTCTGAGTTCTTGTGATGTCACCACTCGTCTTCCTTCAGTATCTTTTTAGTTTCTTCAGGGATTGTATTCTGACAATCTTCGTTCTGTCTCTTTTGTCGTTGCATGTCGGTACTTCAACAGGTGCTGTTCTTCTGATAGGTAATGGACAGAGCCCAACTGCAGCTATCTGCTGGTTTATTTGCTCATCACACGTCACATATTTCTGTGTAAACGTTCCTGGTACTTCAAAATGGGCAGTTGGAGTGTGAATCGAACTTGGCACCTCCTCTACAATGTGTTGTTACAGAACCCATTTTTTTCTCTCCTAGGTTCTTCGGCAATCGCACCGTACTGTTTGTATAGTTGCCCCCTTGCATATATACTCTTGATCCTGTTCCATCAAAATGTGGTCTATTGGTGTGTAGGTTTTGTGAGGGATGAAAAAGAATGTATATTCCATCTTGTTAGGGTGTGCTTCCCTCCATGTGTCAGATCGAAAATGTTCCCTTGCTCCCTGTTTCGACATGCTCTTGGCCTACCCTTTTAAATTGCATTTCCCCTCACCTACCGAACAACTATCCACAGCCTGCTCCATGATCATATTAAAATCACCACCACAGATCAGCACCCCCTCTTTCCAATCCAACATTGTGACACAGTTGATAGCTGCTTCCTACATGAAGTCACCACATAAGGTTGTAATGATTGATTGAGTCTCGTCTAATGGTATCAAAGCGATAGCCATTCACCAGCTTTTCATAGTCAAACATTTCTGCAGTTTCTATGCAATTCTTTACTGTTAACCAGAACTTGTCGGCTGGAAATGGGGCAGTATTAACGCAGGTTGGCAGGTGGTTTTAAATTAGTTCTGTACACACTTCAAGGAATAAAGGCGTGCATGGCCTTAAAGGCGTATCCACAGTTTGAATTAGTGCTAGATTTTAGAAAGGAAATTGCAGGAGGCAGGTATTTCTGGGTGAGTCTGACCATTTGCTGGATTTATACAAAGTTTGAAATTGCTTTAAATTCAGCAGGCATAGATATGTATAGATAGATGTGTGACAGTAGGATTGGGATTGATCATGTTGATTAGCTGTGTGGTATTGCTATCCATATTAGAGCATTTAGTATTTAAACAAGCAAAAACATGTTTGTTATGTTTTTATTAATACTCTTAATATTGTCCAAGGACAAAGGAGTCAATAATATTGTACAATTTTTAGGTGGGAGCTATTTGTGTGCTTATTATCATTTTGTATTGTCAAGTGAATCATCTGAGGCAGTGCTTTCCTGCATGGACATGATTTTATTTTACTCATAATGTTTTAATAAGTAAAGAGGATTTATAAGCCAAGTCCCTGAGGTCATGATAAAATGTGTTAAAATCACTGGGGATGTCATTTTTTAAAGGTTGTCACTGAGAAGATGCAATAACCGATCCATCTAATGTTAGTGTCTTTTTGTGACTTTGTTTTATTTTAGTCCTGTTGTGATCATATATTGTACAACCTAATGATCTCCCAAATCTGTGGGCAGTGCAGACTGATCTGCAGCATATTGCAAGTGCAAAAGATGTACTCTTATGCGTACCACTTCATGTGCTTCACACCGTGTGCGCGCTGAGGCCTCAGGGCATGTAAAAATAAAATTCTTCTTGTTAAAACTGTAGGCCATACACGTGGAAATGTAACTGCTTTGCTAGCTTAGATGTGCTATTTCGAAGTGAAAGTTAAAATCTAGAAAAACAGGGAAATTGCCAAGGTCAACTGGCAGGAATGCCATTAATTCGGATAGAATGTCACACAGGTGGCATTTAGAGAGGTGGGCAGAATATTAAAGGCAGCAGTCTAGTTGTACTCGGGAGGTGAAGTATGAAAAGAAGGCGGTTTCAAATGTTTACATTATTTTGCAGGAAGGATATTTCATGAATGTAATATCTTAACATTAAATCTATCGTATTTCACCCCCCCCAGCTGCCAGTTGGTTGATTATTGGTGATAATGTTGAACAATTGACCAACCATGACTGTTATTATACAGACACTATCATTGGTCCAGCGTTAAATTAAGATTCATTAACGAAAGTAACAAATATCTCAAAGGATTTAGGGGCCGATTCATGGAACAATTGTGCGCCGAATTCGGTGGCGCAAGCATGAAAAATCCAGTGCATGCATGCGAATCGCACACAAGCGATTCATGGAAGTCTGTGCGTGTGTTTTTCCTGGGAGCTGCGCCAAATCCGCACCTACCTTACACGTCACTGTGACATCCCGAACGCTGTGCGTGATGCGCACACGAAAATCGCACAACTTGTAGCACACACACCAAAAATGGGGCGGAACACGCGGAATGGGGAACAACGCGTTAAAATGAGGGCGTAACTGGGGAAGTACTGCTGGGAAATACACGGAAGGCCCACACACTCGCAAACAACACATATTCATGGAATGGAATAGGGGAAACCACCGCACACCGAATGTCACGCGCAGGCGTAAACACGGCTGCCACATGAAGTCAGGCGGAAGCGTCCCTGCGCAGTATAAAAGTGCGTGCAAACAACAAACACGTATGTACAGCTACAATGAATGTCCCATTTCGAGCAGCAGTGATCGTGGGACAGCACAGGAGGAGGAGAATAGCCAGGCCCCGCATTTTTTTGCCCAGGACCAGCCTTTTTGGGATGCCTGATGACAAGGTCTATGGCAGGTATAGGCTTCCACCTCATATCATCCTAGACCTGGTCACTGAGTGGGAGAATGAGCTCACATCACCCACCTTGTGCTCACAAGCACTGAGCCCCTTGGAAAAGGTGCTCAATGTGCTGCATTTTTTGGCCACTGGATCATTTCAGCAGACAACTGCCATAGTTGGGGGTGTCTCACAGGCCACACAGTCACATTGCCTACACCAGGTTTTGGCAATCATGACTGCGTGCTCCTCAGACCGCAGTTACATATACATGCCCAGAACACCTGCTGAAAGGCAGGCCGTGGTCCAGGACTTTTACAGGGTGGCACACTTCCCCGAAGTGCTTGGTGCCATAGATTGCACCCATGTGGCCCTACGTCCACCTAGGGTCACTGAGAACATCTATCGCAACCGCAAGCACTAGCATTCCATCAACGTACAGGTTGTATGCGATGCCCATGGAATCATCACCTCTGTCTACGCAAACTATCCTGGGTCTACCGATGACAGTTTCATATACAGAATGTCCACCATGAGCCGGGACCTGGAAGCTGGGAAGCATGGGGACACATGGCTCATTGGTGAGTACAAATGTCTGTGCACATGCATGCATGTCACACACAGACAGATACACAAACCCAACTAATGACAACCATCCTCACCTCCCTAGTGGACAGTGCCTACACTCTGAGCACCCACATGATGACGCCAAAATGGAACCCCACCACACCACCCCAGGTAACATACAACACAGCCCATATTGCAACCAGGGGCATAGTGGAGCGCACATTAAGAGGGCTCAAGTCACGCTTCTGCTCACTTGACTGCTCTGGTGGGCAGCTACTATATGCACCCCCAGTAGTGTGCAAGATCATTGTGGCAGCATGTGTCCTGCACAATGTTGCAACACGGCGGGGTGTACCGGTGCACATGGTGGTGCCCCCACAACCCCAACCACAGGCACAGGCGCTGCTCATGGGAGGGGAAAGAACACATGGCGAGGCAGCCTGGACCCAGCTTGTGGCCACATTTATCACCTAAACTCCCACTGCACAGTGCACACAGGCATGGCACATACCAGGTGAGAATCGATGATGACAAAGGGACAGTCAACTGTCACAACCTTACCACCCTGAGAATATATTGTGTGCATCCCTAGCTACTTAAACATAACCAATCCGGTCTGACCAAAATGAACACATGCAAGGTTCATATCACACCCCGCCCCCTGCAAAACAGGCCATGAAAATCACTGGTATGTCACCCAACCCCTCCCAACCCCCATCACCCTCGTCAGCCACACCATGACATGGCATGCAACAGCAAAAGAGCAAACCAAAAGCACAACACATGACAAATTAGATACAAAGTGCCACGTGATAAATGGAAAGAGGCCTGAGACAATCACACCTGACATGGAATCAGATGAAATGACTGACTAACAACCTCCCACACATACAAAGTCATACACAAATGCATGCCACCAGCCGTACCATCAACAAAAGACAGAATGCCTGTTGGCATGCACATTGGCCAATCCAAATCCGCAAATCCCAAAACTGTGTGCTGTGTGTGTCCCCTGCAACACACCGCTCAGCACACAGCACAGTGAGTGGCCATTGTGTTTGTAATATACCTTGAGCATCATATAAAAAGGACAAGCAACAAAAATAACCCAGTGACGCTTGTACACGATCCCCAAATGGTAAGTGATCATGCGCTACAGGGACACAGCATGGCAGAGAAGGCAATCTGTGTGCACGTGTGGGCATGGAAGTGTGGTTGTATGTGTGGTGGTGCATTGTATAAGTGTGTTTGTCAGTAGGGACATGCACTCAATACATGCATGTGAAATGAAGTGACCCTCAGTGTCGTGTACACATCACATCTGAACATTGGCCATGTGGACACCCCAGTGTATCAAACCACACTGATACCCTGACACCTGAAAAGTAAACCCAACACAGGAACAGCCATTGACCAGCAGAACACATCATGTACATAGTACCCCACATTGACAATGTCACAGTGTGCCCAATCACTGTAGCTCAAGCTTACTGTCCGACAACAAAAGCCCCAGCCTCATTTCCTCATCACCTTGACCTTCATAAGAACTGTCTCTGGGGTCCGTCGGCTTCTTCCTTCTAGTCTTCCTGGCTTCACTATCCCCCTTCCCATTGGTTTCCTTGTTCTTCCTTTCATGTAAATTGGGTCTAGCCCCCTCAGAGGCCACCTTGACCGGTAAAAATACCAAATCGCAGAGAACTCCAAGGAGCCAAACCCCCAAACCAGGGAAAAAGCCTCTAGGCAACAAAAAACCCTGAAAGAGTCTCCGGTAGATGACTTGAAGTCGAAGAATATGGCCAAGCACATTTCCAGATGAATGGTAGAATAACTTCCAAAGTTGCACAGTTGTACAATGTTTCAACAGGATGGGTAGGAATTTGAGTACAAAATAATCAATGAGGATGCCACAACTGATGGGTAGAGCTGAAACTTGAGTAGAAAATAACCAAGGAGGCTGGCACAACTGGATGGTTGAGCTGAAACGCAATCAATCATTGATAGCGTGAATGAAGAAAAGCAGAGACAGCACAAGTCTGGAAAAGCACAGTGAATGCGAGATAGCCAGAAACAGCTGACAGCAAGTTAAGAACCACAACAGTTGAATAGCATTGGTAGAAGGCCAAAGTCAACATAAAGGTATGGATGTAATAGATGAAAGACAGGGGGAGCGAGGGAGAGATGCTGTGGTACAGAAGTGTACTGAGGCAAACCAAGGCAGTTTAAGAGTATGTGGAAATAATTGCCCGAGAGACGGGCGGACAGATCTGCAACAAGGACAGTAGTAGAAAGAAAAACAGAGACTAAAGGCACCAGAGTGTGAACAACAAGTAAAAGAACTGGAGTCAGTAGGAAAACTGCACCATTAGGCAGCAGCAAAGTCCAAGAGGGAAGACAGATACAACCTGCCATCCAAATGGAATGGATGGGAGAAGTAGTATAGGTGGACATCTCAGGTGAGGACTGGACCGTGAGTTGTGCTTCTTCGGTCACATTCCTAATGCTTCCTCCTTTGCCACAATCCCCAGGGGCTGAACTCAACACGTACCAACTTGACATTGTCACCACCTGACCCCCTCCCACCATCAGTGTGACGTTGACAGCTAAAGGGTGCATGCTACCGTCTACAGCATGAAGTGCATCAAGCATGTATACAGGCAAGAAATGAAAAGACATCACAATCAACTTCAATAAATGGACAGTTAAAAAATGTAATCACCAAAATTGATTGCAGACATGCCGTGGAGAAAACATCCACAATCCCCACTAGGGGTGTAAACAAAAGTAGTACAGCAGCAGACTGGCCACAGATATGACGAATTTCCAATATCCTTGTGTAAATTGTTGTTACACCGAACCATGGCCCAACCTGTGTGGGAAATAAATCGTCGTGCTGTTCACCCTCTTGATGGAAATCAGAAGGTGGACGTGGCACAGTTCCCTGACCACACCTATGCACAGCTTGCCTCTCGACGGCAGTAAGCCTGCAGGACTGGTAAACCCGGTCCTGTGTGGCGATGGCACGTAGGTCAGCATGCAGCACCTCAGGTGATACATGTGCTTCCTCTTGCAAGGTAGCACGTGTAACACGGAGTTCTGCTTGCATGGCATCACTTTACATCTGGAGCACCTCCCAGCATACACGTAGATCAGCCGAGATGGTATTCTCAAGCTGCTCCAACCTCTCCCCAGACCTCTGCCTCTGGGACATGTTGAGCACTCCCAGAGTAGCTCTGAGGGATTCATGGTCATCCGTCAGGCCCTCCATGTGTGACTCTGCGTAAGCAGCAAGTGCTTGACGCAGAGACACCATTTCAACCCGGTGTGCCCTGTCTGACGCTGCCATGCCCAGCCTGAGTGAGCGGGCCGTGCACTGCGCTGCCCACTGCTGGAGCTCCACCTGCCTAGCAGGGGGAGTAGGGATTGGGCCACACGTTCCATGCTCTGAGCAATCTTATCAATAGATGCCCCCTGTTTCTCTGAATTGGCATACATGGACTGCTCCCACTCAGTATACTCCAGTGGACATGACACCCGCGGTGCTCAAGGAGCCGTGGTCCCCGCTGGATTGGCACTACCTGTGGCTGCAGGACTACATCCCTCCATTGATATAATGCCCCAGGCACATCAGCAACTGGTGTGGAGTGTGACCGTGTGTCCCGAACCACCACATGCGGAGGCTCCAACACTGTCTGGCCCCTCAGTGCAGGTCTCGCAGACAGAAGATCGTCCACATCAGGATCACTCACCGGCGATGAAACTCAACATTGTGCTCAGAGTGATCATCAGAGCTTGACAAGTGGGTTTTCGTGGTCTACCACCCCACGCCCCCCACTTGTGCTGGGATGCTGATGTAATAGAAACCCTGTGTCTGGAATGACATCACCATCCTCTGGCTCCATTGTGTCATCACCTGTAACGTGAAAAAAACAAAAATGAGTACATATGTCAGAAGCACATAACACACACACACACACATAGACATCACATCGACAGCCAACACATGAAGCAGACATGTCAGACACAACTGAAATTCCAGCATGCATCCAGTGGCATTGATATGCAATGGCATCACAAAAGCAGAAATGGATGCATGTAAATTGCGAAGCTTACAAATGTACTGAATGTAGTATATCACCTCCATCACACACCACTTCAGTGAAGCACATATCACAGGCAGCAATGACAGATGGCAACACAGAGATGGCACGTACCATAAGCATGTCTGAGCAGCCAAATGGCCACAGCTGCAAGTGATTCAAAACACACCATGACACATGTAATATGCATGTACACATGCATCACTAAATCATCATCACCAATATAGCTTCATCCATCTGCAGCTCGGCCCGTACCGGCTGTCATGGGCCATGTAGACATAGTGAATGTCCCAAGCAGAGTGAGGGCCTGCAACGAGGCATGAAGGACCATATAGCCCAGTACCGTACGAGCTGCCGGTCCATGGACCCTCCAGAACACCCCTAAGGGCCTGATACAGCACATTGTCCATTGAATGTGCCAAAAAACATTATTCAGTGTGTCAAATCATCACAGCCAGGCTCCACCAGATTAGCTAAGTGGGTCTTGCCGTACACGTACTGCACGACAGTGCACCTTTAGGATTGTGTCAGTTGAACATAACAGGCGCAATGCTGAAATCTCAGCAGCATTTACGTTAAATAACAACATATTAGTCATTCAAAAAAAACACTGCAGAGAACACATGTGTAAATAAACACTTTTACACAAATATAAGTGAGTAGCTGCAATGTTGCACTACACAACGTTGAAGCTGCTTGCATGTGTATATGTGAAAGTGTTCAAATACACCCGTGTTCATATACACCCGTATGGTGAACATGAACAGCTTCCTATACAGCAAAGCAAGCAGCTACAACTCTGCTTGCTTTGATGTATGTGAAAGTGTACACATACAGACTTGCAGGCAGCTCCACAGTCATTACAACCCGATTGGCAGGCCATAATCAATCTGCGGCCTATACCAGTTAGTATAGACCACAGATTGACCAATCCACTTTGCTAGACACCCGATAGTGTCTTCCAATACAGAGTACATATGTCACAGGATGCACCTGTGGCCGTGCATTTCATGACAGTGAAGGGATGACAATCTGAACATACATGCCATGTCACTTTGACATTGCAGCAGTGAGTAGGCATGTAGAATGGTGTAACATGGCTCAGAAGCAGGTGGGTGCAGTGCAGAACATGTGTACATTACCAACTATCTACATCAACAAGTACGTTATGATGTCAAACAATAAACATGAAGGCAGTGTAAGGGCAAGTTCAGCCATCATGTGCAATGTGCATGAAATGGGTTGCATGGCCACAGGCAATCCCCCCCTCTGTGAAAATGCAGGGAGGCATTGCATGGCAATGAATGTTTGGCTAGAGAACTTTGTATTCGCAGACAGTTTTGAGTAGTGTCAATTGCATCATCTGAGTCAACTGATACCACAGCAGATGAGAATGGGACAGTAAGCAGGACACATGATGAACCCTCAGTAGTACACCCATTTGTGCAGAAGGCACTACACCAGTTGAACAGAGTCAGGGGATCTGAAACAGGGGGAGGCCGATGCCCCACACAGACAATGACACTGTAAACATGTGCGTGATGCAGAACTGAGCCAGAGTGAGCATGGAATGGATGACCAAATTACATGATATGTATGTCATCCTGGACACGTACTACAATTATCATCCTGCCAAGGACACATAGGGGCATGCATGGAATGCACATGGAGCATGAATGGGCACTCATGTCCCCGGGGAGCATCTGCCATCTGCACACTCCGAGTGAGACACCCTGCATCAAGGACAAAGGATGAACCCCACAGTATGTGTCTGGCAGGTTGGCAGGGGGAAGTGGGCATGTACACAGGAGCATGGAACAAGCGATTGCAGTAGTCCAAAATGGTACGCACCAGTGCCATGGTGAAATTGAGGTGCAGGGGGGTGGAGGGGCAAGGGAGCATGCCCGCGTGGAGTATCTGCATGCAGGCTGAACACACATGCACGTCAGTCATGCGATGACATAGTCCGAGTGCTGGGTGGAAAGACACCCCAGGCTAAATGCAGAAGGGTCAGTGAGCTGGAACATGGACCGGAGGGGCAGCTGGGTGACTAGCATGTGAGTAGGGTGCATGTGTGGTGATAAGGATAGTCCCCGTTTGCTCTACATGTCCAGCATGCAGCACAACAGGCACGCATTAGTGAAGCATTGCATGACTCGCACATGAGAACCATATACACATAGCATGTAGTGGCAGTCAAGCACAACACATCACACAAGCAAACCACACATGGGCTGGACAAGCACGCAACAGCACTCACAGGAGGGGCCATCATAATCCAGCATCTCTCCCACTCTTTTGGCCAATTCTGTCAGAATGACCTCCTCAGCAATCACCTTGTGCGGGGTGAGTTCTTCCTCCTCAGGTGCTGGCCCACTGCCAGTCACCAGAGTCATGGCATAAATGGAGGCACGCTTTATCTTAGCACAGCGTCGGAGGTCATCCCAACGCTTTTTGCAGTCCTAAGCTGTGCGCACCTCATGTCCAAATGCACTAACACCCTCCGCAACATGCTTCCAGTGGTCCCAATGCTGGGCAGGCGTAGTGTGACAATTTGGGCCCACTAGCATCTCACGTTCGTGTCCCGACACGTAGCCCACATGGAAGTCCAGTTTCTGCTTGCCAAAAAGCTTCTTCCTCTAAGTGCCTTAGGCCAGAGCCATGTCTGGGGTCCCAGCCTCTTGTGCAGAGCAACCTTCCTCCTCTTAGACAGTGGTCCGGACCCTGACTGGCAAATGCCGCCCTGATCAGTAGGGGCAGTGGCACTGATGGACTGGACCAAGGGAGTGGCAGGTGGAACTAGGACGGAAGCTCTGACTTGCATCAGTGGCTGCTGCGTGCTCTTGACTGGACCCAGCACAGCAACAGCCGCTGCGCCAAGGTCTTTGACCGAGACTGTCCTGGCTGTCAGACTCACAGCCGGGGTGGTGTTGGCTGCATATGCCCATGCAGTTGCCAACACCCGGCTGCTTGGGGCAGCAGATGACAACACTGCCTCGGTCATAGCAGCCCTGCGTGCACTTTGCTTGTGCCTCCTGGCCACCTGGGAATCGGCCTGGGAATCCGCAGGTGCCAACGCATCATGTGCTGGCCGACCCTTATCCTGGGTAGTGGTCGCCAGAGCTGCACCTGCATCTACCACTACTGTTGGGCCCGTGGCAGTAGATGAAACTGACTGCTGCGTCACATGGGCGCCAGTGTCAGATGCACAAGCTGAATCTCTCGGAGCCGCAGGGGGTGGTGGCATGACTGCACCAACACATGGCAGAACATCCTGCTGAAGTGGCACACCCCTGCCTCTTCCCCCTCTGCAGCCACCCTGAGCATCCGGGACTCCCGCTACTCCCTGGTCACCCCAGCCACGTCCTGACCACGCCCACCATGTGGAGGACACCCAACTGAGGTGCCTCTCACCTTTCATGGCCTCCCAACCATGGCACAAGTGTAGTAGTGCCAAAGGGAGGTGTACAGGACAATTGTCCTGGGCAATTGGGGTGAAGGGGGTGGGGTACTAGATGTAAACAGCACCTCTGTGCGCCTGCAAGGCTGTATGTGACCCCGGTGAGAAAATGACAGGTCACATAACACTCAGGCACCCCAAAACTGCAATAAAACCATGCACGTAACCCTGGTAGCCCACGTGTGTGGAATTAACCTCCCGCAGTACGCGGTGGCACCCAGGGAAACAAAAAAGGGTACGCGTGGACACACAGGCTACTATGACCTCGAAAATGGGTAAGCTATACACAGGGGGACTCACAGTATGAAAAATAGTGTGTGCGACTCACCGTCTGAATAGCGGGGGAAAGAAAAACATGCATAGGCAAGACCCCCGCCAAAAGAAGAGGTACGTCCTCGATCTGCTGTGAAGTTGTTAGGGAGAATTCTCATTCTATGGCTAATTTCCCTTTCCTGTAGAGTCCCCCAGCATCTTTGCTGGATTTGAAGGGTTTGTTTCTTTTTACCTGCTAAGAGTGAGACTTTTTTTCTCCTACTCTTAAGCATGTTTGCCATGTGTGTTCTAGGCTGTTTTTGTGTTTAATGCCTATGGGATTTTCTCTCACCCATAGGAACCCTCTTTATTCACACGTGTTACACAGTACCCTCCGTGCAGAGACACAAGGGTGTCGTAGCGACCCCCAAACATAGACTCCATACCCTTGGACTGACTACTGTCTCACATGACAATAAAGTCCCCATTGACTTTACTAGTCAAATCTTATGAACTTAACCAGTCCAACCCATCTTACTATGGAGGTACTGGAAAGGGTTAATAGTTTTTCCCTTAGGTTCATTTTCGAGGGCGTACCTTAAAGTCCCACTCTATAAAGTTTCTGGGTGGTGGCAGTGGTTACTACCATAAATATTCAACCGCAAATATTTTCCTATGGGATTTTCCCATTGTTCGAGGCTAACACTTTTACTGACAGCCTCTAACATACTGCTGGTTTATTTTATTATCAACTTTACTCCGGTAGGTTTTATTTGCCAGAACTTTAATCTAAATTCTTTCTCATGTCTTACTCTATACTCCTAACACAGGTCGGGGATCCTTTGTTCACTCTTTTGGCAGGCCTCTGCCAAAAAGCCCTCCTTTCGGCGCCTCTGAGTCTGGGGTGGGTCTGTTGTTTGGGAGGGGGAGTACAACCCCTGGACAGAGTTGCCGCAGCAACTCAGGTCACACTCTAACCTGATAGGCTGGAGGGTCTCCCGCCAAGAATACACTATGTGAGTGACAGCTAGGCTGTATGAATGGGTCTCTTTCTGCATAAAAGCAGGGTCCTGAGGACTGGAAGGGCAAGACGTTGCCACTGGAACTACGGAACCGAAGGGGAGAGAAGCCACAGACATCTTCAGCATCTACACCACCGGTGAAGCCCTGCCGGATCGTCTCACCACTTTTCTTCCACACGACGAGAGGAGATCTTCATCGAAAGAGCCATATTCCCTTGAGCTGGTGGGAACAACCAGTTCACCCATCGCTTCCCCGGACCTGCCTTGATCGAATCGACAGTGACCAGCACTTGGAGACCGGAAAGCCAGGCAGCTATCAACCCGGACCGCGATTAAAAGGAGCGTACCTTTTAAACTTCGTTTGGCAGCACCGCGGTTGGTTTCATCCCTGGGTAGTGCAGTGTCTCAAACCTTCCTCCACGACGAGAGCCTCTCTTCCTCTGCTGGACCCCTCGACCTGTAGGAACTACCAGGAACAACCGCCACCGCAGAAGCCACTTCTTCACGTTTAAGGTACATTGTTCCGCCAGGCCTCCCTTTCCTCGTGGTAGCCCTAAAGGTGTTTTAAATCCTTTATCTACTTGTTGGGTTGGCTGCCCTCTCTCTTAACATTGTCTTTCACCTCACATCTACCTTTTCAATATTCATTTACCAAAGACTTGACTGCAGCTACAAGAACATTTTTGCTCCAAAGCTCTTGGTCCTGTACCACTGACTTTGGCCTACTGACTCTGGCTGATTTGTTAGATCTGCTCTCACTAGATTGATTTTCAATGAGAAATGTGTTGATGCACCTGAATCGTCTATACCCGTCTTCCTTCCTACTGTCTTAACTTGTGGAGTGGTATTTTGCTCAGTTTTCATTCACTTACCTTTCTGCTAAAGTGTAAGTGTCACAAAACTTCAGGGAAAAGTTGCTAGGAGGTTTCTGAAGATATTTCAGTTTAACTTGTGCTTTCCCTCCCTTTCGTTAAATTGATAGAGTGCCATTTGTAGTTGGTTTTCACTGTGCCGTTTTGCTAAGTTTTCACTCTATCACAAACTTGTCTACTATTGAATAGGGAGTTGTATATACTTTTCCTTGACTAAACTTAACTTGCTTTATTAACTGTGATTCATGTGTTGAACTAGATGTGTATAAAATAAATATATATTCTCTTTTTGATACAAAGCTTTGGTCAGTGTTTCCTTGTTCCATAGTACTGTGATACCTATTGTGTAAACCCTGAATACTGCTCATCTCCTTCTTGAGCTAAGTCTGACTGCTTAGCCACAGCTACCAACTAAATCTTTGTGGTACAGACTGATACCAAAGGGGATTTATTGCTCTCACCTGTAGTCCTAATCCTGTGTAGTGTTCCCTGAGGGAACTGCACAGGATTCTGCCTAACAGAAGTGATGGCGTTCCGAGTGAAACGCCTGCATGCATCACATCACTTACGCGCTTAGGCCCTTCCTCGAATTACACGCATTCACACGTGGATGTGCTGTTTTGGCACTTGCGGATTCACTATCCTCCCGTACAGAGGGAAACACCCGTGCGCATCACGTCACTTACGCGCTTACACACTAAGGCCCTTTCCTCGAATTACACGCTGACGTGCTGTTTTATTCAGGTGCCAAATCACTCTGCATCAAGCTGGCCACGCGACAACACACGGAAGACCACGCTCCTGCCCAGAAGGCCATTTTCCTGCCCTCCAGAGCCCCGAGCCACCTCCGATGAGCCATCTGCTGCCTGCCTGCCTGCTGGCCATGTGCCCTCCTATTTGGTGTCTGCACATCAGCCACCTGCAGGGGTCCAGTTGCTGTGACCACCCCTGCTGGAACAGAAGACTCCCGGCTGCAGTTCCATCGCTCCACAGCCCAGCACCAGGATCCAGTTGCCCACCCACACCTGCCTCGGGGGTTGCCATGTCGGGACAAACTCCATCTGGGACCAGTGGCAACCCCCCAGCAAAGAGGCAGAGGGCTGCCAGCTTCACTGCAGGAGAAGTTGGCATCCTGGTGGAACAAGTCCTGGTGCATTTTGATGCCCTCTTTGGATGGCCACGTGCCAACAAGGATGGACAGAAGAGGATCTGGATAGACATTGTGGGTGCCATCAACGCGGAAGGGGTGGCAACCCGTGACCATCAACACGTCCATAAGCACTGGGAGGACTTGAGTATGTGTTCCAAAGCATGATGCACAACTGCATGTGTAGATGCACACATGTTAGCATTTCTGTGTATGTACTATGCCATGGTTGGGGTGTGACACATGGATGCTGGTTGACCTTCATGTACGTGCATCGCATACATGTGCGTGTGTGTGTTTGACATATGTGCGACTGTGATACCCCATGGATGCATGTGACCTGGACATGTGGGTACCTGATTGGCAGATGTGACTTAGTTGCCAATGATTGCACTGTGACAGGTGTTGGAGGTATACAGATGCATGTTTGTGTGGTGGTCTCATGATAGGATAAAGCTTCCACTTGATCAATGCCCTCATTTGCCACCTCCTCCTCCTCCTCACCTGTTCTGGTTTCTTCAGAGGAACTATCCGTGGATATTGCTCTTCTTTCTCTCCAAACTGTGTCCAGCCTTTTTTTGTGAGTTTAGGACGAGCTCCACTTGAGGCCACCTTGCCCACTAGCTATCTGCCCGGCAAAGAGACCCTCAGGGAGCCTGCCCCCAAAACCAGGGAAAAGCGTGGCTAAAAATCCCTGGAGTGCTGGGATGTAGGTAGCACTGTTGATATCTTGGCTGGAAGGCTTGCCGATCCAGGTAGAATTTGGACTACAAATCCCAGAAAGCCCTTCAGGAATCAGATGGAATGAGCTATCACTAGAGGATTGGAGCAGGGTACACTAGAGGAGTCAGGATCAGAGAGCAGCAGGGCGCTGCTAAAAAGAACGGAGACGAGACTCCGAGAGGAGGGCAAGCAAGAAGGAATCTCCCGAACCGAGCAGAAGAAGGGAGGAGGCCCGGGAAACTCAGGAAGGAAAAGTACCGAGCCGGAGGTAGAAAAGGCTTGAAGCACGCGGGAGCAAACACAATGTAAGCGGGTGAAAGTTAGAATAAACAAAGGAAGGGAAAGGATACACAGCATGTTAACCCGGAGGGGAACTACGGGGTTGCAACACATCGGTGTACTTGTGTGATGCTTATTTAAATGCGTCCAGATGTAACGTGCGTTCATGGAAAGACTAGACCGCTAACAGCACAGAACTAGTTCAGCCCCTCTTCCATTGCCTCCATAGTTTCCATGGCGTACGCGTCATGACAGCATAACCCTGTCAGCAGGGTCCACCTCCTGGCTTCCCTGGATGGTGTCTGTGGAATAAGCGCAGGAGTCTGGAAGCGTGTAAGTTCCTGGCTGGTTCCCATGACCTTTCCATCCAAGGATAAACCTTCCATAGTATGAGGTATTGCAGGACTCCATGCTTGTATCGAGAATCTAGGATGCAGGATACCTTAAACTCTTGGGTGTCGATCAAACTGGGAATCTTTCTTTTAATCGGTCTTGAATAAGGATCTGGCCTGTAATCCTTCAGGAGGGAGGTATGGTATACTGGGTGAATTTGTCGTAGGGAGTGTGGGAGATTCAATCTAAAGGCCACAGGATTGATTTGTTGTTCTATGGAAAAAGGACCCATATATCTAGGAGTGAATTTGCCTGTATGTATTCTTCTGGGTAGGTATCTAGTGGAGAGCCAAACTTTATCACCGGTTCTCCAAATTGGATTAGGTCTTCTGTTCTTGTCAGCCCATCTTTTATACGTCTGACGACTGGCTGATAAAGTTTCTTGAGCAGTTTCTTGTTTCAATGTGTCCAATAGTTGGTCAATAGTAGGCACATTGGTGGACTGAACTGTCGAAAATGGTATATGTCTAGGTTCGTATCCATAGGTACACCTAAAGGGACTCATCCCGATAGCAGAATGTTTGGTGTGATTGTAAGAAAATTCTGCCATGGATAAGAGATGATACCAATTGTCTTGTGTCTGGTTGCAATAACATCTCAGATATTGTTCAAGAGTTCCATTCAGATGTTCGGTTTGTCCGTTTGTTTCTGGGTGAAACCCTGATAACGCCCTCTGAATATGTAATTGTTTACACAAGTTTGTCCAAAACTTAGATGTGAATTGAGTTCCTCTATCAGACACCACAGAGGATGGTAGATCTTGGAGACGGACAATCTCCTTCAGGAATACCTCCGCTGTGGTTGTTGCGGATGGAGTGCCTTTGAGGGGGATAAAATGAGCCAGTTTACTGAACGAGTCAACCACTACCATGATTGCTGTACATCCTTCTGAAATTGGTAGTTCCACAATAAAATCCATGGATATATGATGCCATGGTGCCGCAGGTGGTTTTTCTTTTTGGAGAAGGCCCAATGGTTTAGCTGTACTGTACTTATTTTGCGCACAAGTGGAACAAGAAGAGACGTATTCTACAGCGTCTTTGTTCATTGAAGGCCACCAAAAGCTTATTTTTGGCAGCTCCAAGGTAGCGGCACGGCCTTTGTGTCCTGCCATAGGTAGATCATGACACCAGGAAATAGCTTGGGTCTGTAAAGCTCGGGTTGGTAGGTAAAGTAAATTGTCTTTGAACAAGTATTCCCCTTTGTGAGCTAAAGAGGGGACTTGGGTATGGGGTGTGGTCTTTTGAGCTTCCAATACTTGTTGTAAAAAGCTGTTGATGGTCCCGATAAATTTCTTTCCATTTAACAGATACTCCTGTTCTGTAAAGTTCCCTGATTCTTCTCCATAGCTGCGGGAGAGAGCATCAGCTAAATGATTCTCTTTCCCTGGCAGGTACGTCAGTTCAAAATCAAATTGGGAAAAATAATAGGCCTAACGGTCATGACGAGAGTTTCTGCATTCCATTTGCTGGAGTATACTGAGATTCCTGTGGTCGGTTCGAACTTGAAATGGGTGTCTAGCTCCTTGTAACAGGTGGCGCCATTCCTCACAAGCCTGTTTGATTGTCAGCAATTCCTTTTCGATTACCAAATAGTTCTTTTCACTGGAGGAGAGTGTCCTAGAGTAATAGGCTATGGGATGTTCGAGTTGGTCTTCCTTCCGTTGTAGAAGTGCTGCCCTGATCGCCCCTTGAGATGCATCTGCTTCCACGATAAAGGACAGTGTTTGATCTGGCTGTCTGAGGATTGGTGCCGTTGTGAAGGCTTGTTTGAGCTGATGAAAGGCGGTATCCGCTTCAGATGTCCAGCTGAATCTAGTCACTTTCTTTAGCAAGGCCGTGATGGGCAGGACTATGTTGGAGAATCCGGTAATTAACTTCCGATAGAAATTTGTCAGGCCCAGGAACCTCTGGATGTCCTTCACTGAGTTAGGCACAGGCCAATTGTTGATGGCCGCAGTCTTGTTAGGATCCATCTCTATCCGGTTTTGAGACAGAATAAAGCCCAGATACAGAATCGTGGAGACTTCAAAAAGCCATTTTTCGGGTTTGGCGAACAAATGGTTATCGCTGAGTCGTTTAAGCACCTCCCATACATGTATACAATGTTGCTCTATGGTGGCAGAGTAAATCAAGATGTCATCTAAATAGACCACAGTCGATTTGAACAAGAGATCACTGAACACTTTGTCCATAAATCTTGGAAACTGGGCTGGTGCATTAACTAACCCAAAGGGCATCACCTTGTCCTCATAATGACCTAAGGGAGTACGAAAGGTGGTCTTCCATTCGTCCCCTTCTTTTATTCGTAGAAGATGGTAGGCCCCTCTAAGGTCTAGTTTAGTGAACCATCTTGCCCCTTGTACTGCTTCCATGATCTCCTTTATCAAAGGCATAGGGTATCTGTCTCTGATTGTGTGACTATTCAGACCCCTAAAATCGATGCAAGGTCTGAGTTCTTTGGTTCCTCTTTTTGGAATAAAGAACAATGAAGCTCCCGCCGAAGATGTAGATTCTTGTATCAAATCGTTCTGTAGGTTTATTGCTAGGTATTCCTTTAATGCTTCCTTCTCTGGAAGGGACAAGGGGTACATTCTCCCGAATGGAACTACAGCATCAGGAACAAGGTCAATCTTGCAATCTTCAGCTCGGTGTGGTGGAAGTGGCCTACGTTGAGTATCCTTAAAGACATCAACAAACTTCCGTGAGGAGATCGTTGCCCTTCTTCTAATAGGCATGACTGCAAGCACAGATCTGATTGGAATTCTACTGTGTTGGTCTTCCAATCAATGTCAGGATTGTGCCTCCTTAACCAAGGAATACCCAATATAACCGGGAAGTGGGCTGCTTTTATCAGATCAAACACCATTGTTTCATGATGGGTCTTCATCTTTACCCTGACTTCCTTGGTTTCTTGTCGGATAAGACCTGAAGACAGTGGAGTGCCATACACTCCCTCTACGGGAATGGGTTGTGGTTTTTCTCTTCTGGGAATGGCGTGTGTACTAGCCCAAAGATCGTCCATGAAGTTCCCGCTGCATAAGCTGATGTGAGGGAGCAATAGCTATGGGTGGATTTGTAACACAGGGAATAGTCAGTGAAACCCCTTCCGTGTCCCTGTTCAGGGTCGGGGTTTTTCGTTTCCCGATCGTCTAGGGGGTACCTCTGGACAGTCCCTCAGAAGATGCCTTTCAGAACCGCAGTACATAGACAATCTCAGGTCTTTTCGTCTCGTTCTTTCTGCAGCACTCAAGGGACCGCTGGCTGAGCCTATTTGCATCGGTGCTTCAGTTTGTGGAGACCTCTCCTGAAAGAGAAAGGAGGGAGTTGACAACATGCTGGGTTTGGTTTTTCCTCTTTCTGCCCATCGTTCAGACATCCGGTATTCTATCTGCAGAGCTAGGGCTACCAACTCTTGGAAGGAAGAAGGTCTGGTTATCCGGGAAAGTTCGTCCTTTAAATCTTCATGTAATCCTCTTCTGAAGAGTGTTTGTCTTGCAGAGTCAGTCCAACCGGTCTCCAGAGCAATCCTCTGGAAGTTTGAGGCATATGTTTGTACATCAGAAAGGCCTTGTTTGATGTCCAGGATATTCTCATATGAGGTGTATAATGCATCAGACCTTTCAAATCTTTCTCGGAATTGTTCTACAAATGCATTGTAGTTAGTAATTCAACACTGGGTCCAATTCAGTAACCAACAGAGTGGCCCATGCTAGACCGTTACCCCCAAGATTCGAAATGAGGAAGCCAACCCTTGCCCGGTCCAACTCATAAATCTTAGGGCGGAAAGTGAAGTAAACCCTACATACATCGAGGAATTCCTTAATTCTTTTGGGATTACCATCATACTTCCCACACGGTAACGGCATAGGCGTACGGTCACCCCGAGCATCATCTCTCTGAGTCATCTGTTGCCTTAAGGCTGCATTGTCAGCCTTGAGAGCCGTGTTTTCAGTCTTCATAGTTTGGAGCTCAGCGGTTATTCCTTGTATGGCATTGACCAATTCCTGGTACTGTTCTAAACTAGCCATCTTTTGGCATTGCAATCTCTCATGATAGGATAAAGTTTCCACTTGATCAATGCTCTCCTTAGCCCCCTCCTCCTTCTCCTCACCTGTACTGGTTTCTTCAGAGGATCTATCCGTGGATATTGCTCTTCTTTCTCTCCAAACTGTGTCTGGCATTTTTTTTGGGAGTTTAGGACGAGCTCCAATGGAGGACTCCTTGCCCGCTAGCTATCTGCCCGGCAAAGGGACCCTCAGGGAGCCTGCCCCCAAAACCAGGGAAAAGCGTGGCTAAAAAACCCTGGAGTGCTGGGATGTAGGTAGCACAGTTGATATTTTGGCTGGAAGGCTTGTCGATGCAGGTAGAAGAAGGACTACAAATCCCAGAAAGCCCTTCAGGAATCAGATGGAATGAGCTATGACTAGAGGATTGGAGCAGGGCACAATAGAGGAGTCAGGATCAGAGAGCAGCAGGGCGCTGCTAAAAAGAACGGAGACGAGACTCCGGGAGGAGAGTAAGCAGGAAGGAATCTCCCGAACCGAGCAGAAGAAGGGAGGAGGCCCGGGAAACTCAGGAAGGAAAAGTACCGAGCCGGAGGTAGAAAAGGCTTGAAGCACGCGGGAGCAAACACAGTGTAAGCAGGTGGAAGGAAGAATAAACAAAGGAAGGGAAAGGATACACAGCATGTTAACCCGGAGGGGAACTACAGGCTTGCAACGCATCGGTGTACTTGTATGACGCTTATTTAAATGCGTCCAGACGTAACGTGCGTTCGTGGAAAGACTAGACCGCTAACAGCACGGAACTAGTTCAGCCCCTCTTCCATTGCCTCCATAGCTTCCATGGCGTACGCATCATGAAAGGTGGTGTGTGTTCATGTGATTGACAATCCCCATGTTGCTTGTGACGTAATGCCAACCTTTGGTTGTTCATGCAGTTACGTGTGTATGGATGCTGATGCCTGTTGCATGATACCAGTTTATTTGCGCATGTGTGTGGGTTCAAATGATATTAGTGTTGGGGAGTGTGATTCCATCTGTGAAGTTTGACACTGCCATTCACGTGCAACTGTCATGTGTATATCATACCATTGTACAGTGCCCTGATGCCTGTGTTCTATCTCTCCCTGTCTGCAGCATCGACTGATGAAGAGGGCGGGGATGGTGCTGTGGAGCACAGCAGCAGGGATCCCACCAGCCGGAGACGCAAAGCCTGGCTCCCCTCCCAGGTGCTGATATCCTCCAGGAGTGAGGAGTCTGGTGCCTCATTCATGGCAGTAGCTGCAGAGGGAAGGTCCAAGAGGCGGAGGTTGGAGGTGGACTCCTCGGCAGCAGAAGGGGCAGCTGAGCCCCCATAGGGGCCTACGGAGGAAGGTGGCACAGAGTCATCCAGGTTGGTGGGGGGTTTGGTTGAGGAGGAAGCTGTAGAAGCCCCACGCACGGTGCCTGGAACGGGGGATTCCACTAGTGCTAGTGGTGCAGTCCAGGGGAAGGGAAGTGTAGGGTATTTTGTGGAGATTTGGGGCCTGACGGTATTTTATTACCGCCGAAAAATAACTTAGCAATAATCACTCCTTGTATTCAGATTTGGCCATGTGCAACAATAATACAGTGGACATGCATTATTTCAGCACCCAGACATGCATATTTGGTATGCGTGGTTGGTATGCGTGGTTGGTGGTATTTTGGTGAGCATAATTCCCTTGTTTTATTTGTGGCCCCAATGTCCAGAATCCCTTATCTTTGCTTAGATTTTTCGTGTAATCACTAGAGAGACCTCGGACCTACATTTTAGGAATACCACATTTTCAGTGTTAGTGTTAGTGTGCCACCATGGGCGATCTCACTGACTTATTTATGACAGAGAGCTATATGTGGTAATTTTGTGGTAATTTCCACTACCTTATATACGGTAGGGAACTATGTTCAGAGAGTCCCTCTTCCCGTTGGCTCATGTACCTCCAACGAGCTATGCTACAAACAATCACTTTCAACTGTCCATACTGAATATGATCATGCACACATCTGTCTTAAAATGACAATTGCATTGTTTAAAAATCTCCCCTCATCATCAGCACTGTATTGGTAAATATAAAATACACCACCCGTCTGCTTTCAAATATTTTTCTGTATTATAAAAGTTGCATTTAAACACGATCTCACTCTTTACAGAAATAAATAAAATAGCACAGTAACAGCATTGTCTATGATACACTGAAAAGAAATGGCGGAGAACAGAACACAATTTGCAACATTAACGTGTGATTAAGGCACCGGAATCTACTTTCCTACTCTGACTGAACATTCTCGTACACACTCAGCTCCCACACTTATGTAATTACCTTATCTGTTCAGTCAAGTTTTCTTTAGCTGTTCTCTTTCTGAGTGTGGCTCCCTTGAAGATTAACCCCAGTGAAAAGGAGCGCCTTTTCTTCTCAAACCGGGGTCATTGCCTGGAATTCTCAGCTTTTGCAGATAGGAATGCTTCAACCAGGAAAAAGGTCCTTCTCCCAGCTCTGCCAAATCTTGACTGCCCTTCTCTCTCCTCAAACTCCCCCCAGCAAAACTCTGATCACTCACCCTAGCATGATACTTGCTATGACGCTGCTCCAATCAGTATCAATCATGCCATCTCCTCCTTCTCTACACAATGGCTCATTTGTATAGTAATACTTTGTAACCAACTGATTTCCTGTTCTTTCGAGCCCTTTTGCTTCCTGAATTTATGTGGACAGGGCAGCAGAGAAAAGAAAAAAAAATGGATGTGCGTTTAAAAGTTCACTTTCAGAATAGGCCTACTTCTGCAGTGGAGACACATTTTTATTAGTGGATTATATTAACTTTAGTTTCATTAGTCAGGTTAGTTATAAGTAATGTTAGTTATTATTTTCAAATGTGACTCTCGCACCATAGGCATTTCAGGTGAAAAATAGTGTGCATTTTTGAATGTGCACGTGTGCTTTTAACTGTAAAAATAGATTTGCATCTTATATGTTAAAATCATTTTTGACTGAATGGCCTGTCTTTCCTTGTTAATCTGGTAACACATATAGCAATGCACCGCACCCTTGTGGTGGTGCTGCAAAAAAAATTGCTACCTGTGCAGTAGTGCTGTACTCTGTGCTGTTTGCTACCTGTGCAGTAGTGCTGTACTCTGTGCTGTAACACGCCAAATATCCTTACATACCCTCCTTTTGTTTTTTAGAATCTGGCTACGATCCAAGCCAATTCCTAAAAACAATTTGTTCTTTTTCTTCTTTTCACAATATATCAATCCAATAAAATGAATATTCATGTTCACCAATGAAAAAGTTGCAATCAATACAGTATTCATCTGAGTTCATTAGTTTACAAAATGTTCTACATTTGCCTTCTCAGTGGAAGTGGCATTACTCTAAGTTTAGATTTTTCAAGTCAATTAAAACAATGAAATAAAACAACTAACCAAAACAAATAATTAATATAACAAATTAAAATAAATAATCAAAATAATAAATACGTGGAACTCCATATGTCAGCACTCTTGTCTGCCTCTGATATGTCCCGACCAGCGATGTTATTTGGTTCATTCGAGTACACTTTCATCTTGGCAATCTTAGATCCATAGGAGTCATCTTTTTTTAGCATTCTGGTTATCTTGTCTTCACCTCCACCTGGAGGCAGGCATCTTTTGGTCTTCATCCAGGGGACTCCAGGACTCCCTTGTCTCCCGTGGCCTCTGATCCCGGAACCTCCGACCAAATAATGTTAATTTTCTAAATCAAATAGAAAATAAACAAATTAAGTACATAGCACAATACTAACTTCACCCTTTTGCCAAAAATAAAACATGCTTGGTAAAAATATTTCGTTTTTTTTTTTCTGAAATTAAACACAAGTTAAAAGAAAACAAGCACACATAAACAGCATTCAACAGCATATTTAATGCATTTTCTCTCTGCACACCAACCATGAGCTTCTGTTATATGTGCATTTATTTATTTATTTATTTATTTATTTATTTTATATTATATATTTTTACATATACTACAGTGTTTATGTGCCATCATAACAATCAACTTTTTAACTTCTTTGTCACTGCCTCCTGATTACACCCATTTATTTTCTCTTTTTGTGTTCAAGGGACTTTATCTGTTTCTACATGCTCAAGCTGCCTGATCTCATGTCTGGGATGGCATGGTTTGATTTGATTTACATGGACAAACTGCTCTATTGCTGTTTCACCTTCATTTTTCAAAATTTTATACACTACAGGAGAGACCTTATCTATAATTCGAAATGGCCCCTGCCAGGCTGCTAGAAATTTAGAATTTTTCTGTTTACTTTTTCCAAAATGAAACTTGTATACTTGATCCCCTACACTGTATTCATTTACTGATGTCTTTTTATCATAATACGATTTTTCACTGTCAGAAGCTCTTTCCAGATTTCTCTGCACAAAAGCAAATGCATGTTGCAAATGCCTCCTCAGTTCATCAATATATTCATGAACTGTGGATGCACTCATAAGGGTTTGCTCATGTGTTCTGTATAGTAGGTGTTGTGGTAACACCATTTTCCTACCTGTTAAGACCTCATGGGGGCTAACACCTGTTGCTTTGGCAGGAGTCGACCTGATTGCCATCAAAACCAACGGTAAACGTAAATCCCAGCTGGAACCTGCTTCTGCCACAAATTTCTTTAAAATATCCACAACAGACCTATTGCTTCTTTCAACTGTACCTGAAGACGCCGCCCGATATGCGATATGTAGTTTCCTTTTCACACCTAGTATTTGCCATACCTTACTCATTAGAGTACTTGTGAAATGACTTCCTCTGTCTGACTCAATTCTTTGTGGCAACCCAAACCTTGAGAACACATGGTTCACCAGCAATGTGGCTGCTGTTTGCGCACTACAATCTGGTGCAGGAATGCATTCAATCCACTTCGACATCAAACATACCACACTCAAAATATAACGGTGTCCTCTGCTCGACCTTTTTAAAGGACCTACATAGTCTATTTGCAAATCTGACCATGGGAGAGTTAGGCCTCTTTTCATCAATGGTGCTCTATGCATTGGTGAAGCAGGTTTAAATTGGGCGCATACTAGACATCCTCTAGTATATAATTCCACATCTTGGGACATATGTGGCCAGTAAGCATAATCTTTTAGTATTTCTAATGTTTTTTGTGAACCTCTATGTCCTGCAGTTATGGCATCATGTGCATGAATGAAAGGGGTACTACCCACTGTATTTGTCCTGTTATGGACTCTCTAATCATGAGTCCATCCTGTAATCTAATTCGTGTTTTGTTCTTTAATAGCACCCTCAACTCTTCTTTTCCCATACAATCATTTTCTGTTAAAGGATTTTGTTCGGGGTCTATCAAATGATTATAATAGATTCCCAAAATTTGATCATTCTTTTGTGCCTCAATCAAATCTTGGTCTGGCGTGTCATGACTCCACTGCACCACCGGTTGATCTACCTCCTTTGGTGCTTTAGAACGTGTGACTGCATCAATTTGTATTTCACCCATTAAATAATCAATAGGTAGCAATTCTCCCATCACAGCCCCAATCTTAGCCAGGTGGTCTGCCTTATCATTTCCCTCCTTATCCTCTCCTGGTGTTTTTAAATGCCCACAAATTTTTCTCCAGTATATTGTTAACTCATTCTCTGACACCAATTTGTCTATGGCTTGTATCATTTTTCCATGCTTAAGTGGCTTTTTGTTATATATAACCATGCCTCTTGCTTTCCAACCAGGAAAATACTCCACAAAGCTATTCTGTGCATAGTCAGAATCAGTCACCAGGACAATTTCACTGAACTTTTTATCAACTGCAGTAGCAATTGCTTTATAAATGGCTGCCAATTCCGCCACCTGACTGCTCCTATCTCCAATCCTCATCCCTATACTGGGGACACCTTCACATTTCAACCAGACATTTCCTATTCCTGCCACTAACTGCTTATTACTGTCATTTTCAATGTGAAAAGCACAACCATCCACATATACAGTTGGCAAATCCTTGCATGTTTTTTCATCAAAAGCTTTGTGTGGTGATTGTTCAAATTCCTGTAAACTAGTTTCTACTTCCATTTCATTTGGTATTTGTTCAGCTGCACAGTCATGTAAGTCAGCTAACCCTTGAGCAATTGGGTTCTTTTTATTTTGTCCATATCTCACTTCTACGGGAAAACCTTGTAATGCCAGCGTCCATGAAGTGATTCTGGATTGCGCTAGATTACCTGATCTAATTCTTTTACTCTCTAAAAATTGCAAAGGTTGATGATTTGTTTCAATAATTACCTTTTCTCCCTGAACAATGGGGCGGAAATGTTGTAGCGCCCACACAGTGGTTAATAGGGTCTTTTCACATTCATTAAATTTCATTTCAACTTGGGAAAATGCCTTACTTGCATATGCAATGGTTTTGTGATTCAAATCGTGTTTTTGTGATAACACTGCTGACATACAATGTTCAGAAAAACCTATTTCTATAAAGAAATCCCTGTCCTTTATGGGGTATGCTAAACATGGTGCCTTTACAAGACATTCCTTTAATTTAGCCACTGCATCAGACTGCCCTTTTTCCCATTTCCAGGGAGTATTCAGTTTAAGCAGTTTAGTCAATGGTTGAGTGATTTCTGCATAATTTGCAATTAACTTTCTGTTATAGCCTGTCATCCCTAATAAACTTTTTACTCCTTTCACATTTTTAGGATCTTTTAATCTTTGTATGGCCTCTATTTTCTTCTTTTGTGGATTTAGCCCATGTTCAATCACTTCATGCCCTAGAAAGTTCACTTTTTTCTTGCACCATTGTGCTTTTTGCAAAGATACTTTGGCGCCTGCTTTCTGCAATTGGCCAAGTACATGTCTTATTTCATCAAAATGGCTTTTCAGGCTTTCATTTTTTATCAGGACATCGTCCACATAAACTATTGTTCCTCTTTCCGCTGCATCCGGCATGGCCTTTCTCAAAAATATGCCAAATTCACTCCCACTAATGATGTACCCGAACGGAGCTCTAAGCCAGGCATATTGAGTCCTGTCAAATGTAAAAGAAAATAAATGTTGTATCTCCTCTGCCAATGGCACGCACCAATATCCAGAGGTGAGATCTAATGTGGTAAATACATTTGAACCATGTACCTGAGCTAGGCCCTGATCAATGAATGGCAGTGGCCATCTAGATATTGGTACTCTTTTATTTAACTCTCTCAAGTCTGCACACAGCCGCCATTGACCATTTGGCTTCAATACACCTAAAATAGGTGTATTGGTTGTGCTATGAATGGGCCTGATGATTCCCCGTGATTCCAAATTTTTAATAATCTCTGCCAATGATTCTAAACATGCCAGCGGTAGTCTATACTGGCGTACAAACACTGGGTTTCTGCTACACCCTTCTGGTAGTGTGGCCACATGTAAATAAGTTAAACCACAATCATAAGCATCTTTTGCAAATACATCCTTAAACTCCATAAATATCTCCCTCAGATTGTCCCTCTCTTCATTGCTTTCACATGCATCCGCTAAGGAGATCTGCTCTTCTACCATTTTGGAAAATTCTGGAAAATCTTCTGGTAAGGGAATCTCAGCGCTTTCTTCTAACTGTGTGGCTGTGTCTTTTTGTAAAGCTGCCACTTTTAAATATTTTGGCATATCAGCTTCCACTTCAATGGGCTGATTTTCTGTTTCATTTTCATTTAAATTAAATATTATGCAATCCTCTTGATGGCAGCACACTGTCTCATTTGAATCATAAGGATACACAGAATGAATTTTAAATATTCCTTTGGGCTGAGAGTCCAGGTGTTCTGGCAACTCGCCCTTGGCATCTACATATTTTTCAGGAATATTCCCAATCACCATGTTATTTAAATCTGCCGTATAATGTGATTTTTGTATGGCCATTCCTAATGGGGAGTTTTCCTCTAAATGAATATCCTGACAACCTTTATTATTTACCATGATTTTTACAGATCCTTCACCAATGTCTACCAATGGAATGTATTCATAATACAGGCCTCGCTGTTTTATGGATTCATTCAGGTATACAAATGCATCAGAGCCTTTCATATGCTGTCCATTTTTCCATTTCAGTGTTATTGCAAACTGTTTTGTAAATGCAGGAATAATAGTATCTTTCCTCATTTGTAATTCAATTGCATAAGGAACCAGTTGTGCACAATGATAAGCCCTTCTTTTGTCTTCAAATTCAGGTGCCGGACCACCTAGGCGTGACCATATTTTTTGATTAAGGAAATCTAACACCATACACATTCTGTGCATGATGTCATTGCCCATGTAATATTCATTTTGTGCTCCACTCACTATCCAGACATTATGGTAAATTGTTTTCTGCCCAATGCTAATTTTAAGCATGCATCTGCCTGCAATTCGGTTTTCAAAGTCTGGACTGTCCAACCCAGAAACATATTGGTTTTTAATCCTAAATCTCGGGATTTCTTCCCTTTCCGTTATTTTTTGCAACAATTTCTCATTAATGAAACTCCTTTCATGTTCAAGCGCTAAAGTGGCTTTTATTGTTTTAAAATAGTCATTTATACCAACATGAACCCATGGTTGCTCATCTTCCATGTGTATTTCTGCCAGAGTGGTAATGTGTTTTTCTGAATCTGTTTTAGGAACAATATTCTGTTTGCACGTTTTCTCTTTTAAATAAAAACGTAATGTGTGCTCCTCTATGGCAGTCTGCCAATCTTTCCTTGGGTCCAAATATATTTGTACAGGTAGTTTTTCATTGTCGCTCTGCATTTTGTCTTGACACATTAATATGACAGTGACACTAGGTATGCAGCTATTCTGGAGATATACCTCCACAGCATCATTTGTTTTGGCAACGGTGTGACATTCATTTATATTGCTGTTTTGTGATTTTAGTTTCTTAGGCCTCAATGGTTTTTTGGTTAAGGACCATAGCACTCCATTCACCCCATCTATGAGAGGAGACAATCTTTTCAGGCAATCTGTCCCCATCAGAAATGGAATTTCACAAATAGATGTGATCAATACCTCTTATTTCATTCTGTGCTTTCCTATTTTTATGTCAACCTCAGTTACACCTATGATGGGCACCTCCTCCCCATTAAAGTTATGCACTGGGCCTAGATTTTCCTTCACTGTGATCTGACTCTGTGGAGGTCTCCCTTCATTGATACTCTTTACCAGCTCCATGGACATAATTGTGGCCTGTGCGACAGTGTCAATCATAGCAAAGGTGTGGCATTTTTCTTCTACAGTGATGGGTGCATAATATCTGTCCTCAACTTCCTCTAATACACATAAGAAATGTGAATTCTTACTGATTTCAGGGCTCACCTTTCTCAGGTCTTTTTCACTTTTGGCTAAGCACATTGGTAAATGAAAAGACATTTTTCCCTTCTTTTTACCCATTTCTGTGCGAGAGATTTTATTCATTTCTCCATGTTCAGAGGTTTTTTGGAGTGTGGCCACTGTTCGCCCATCCATCTGGGTAACATCAGAGACCACATTACAATCCTCCAACTGAACATGTGTAACAACATCATTCAGCAATTTGTCATTTTTTAATTCTGTGCATTTGTGATCATTTAGTGTGATACCAGCCCTTTCAGCCTCTTCAAAAATATGTGGCTCAAAGAATTCTTCAGGTGATTGACTTGTACCCTCCTTTTGAGTATTTCCTTTTTCTGTCTGTGTTTGGTCATTGTTTTGCTTGCCCAGGGAAGGAGCTATAGCATCCCCACTTACTCCCTGTTCACTGGTATTCCCCATGCATGAATCATTTTTCTTAAATCTGTTCCTTTGTTCTTTTGGAATTCCTAATGTTTCTTTTTCATTTGTGCACATCTTTACTGTTTTATTTAGCTCTAAGTTAAACCGTACCTCTTTTTTAGAAGTATTTGCACTTTCTGTCACAATTTCATTTACTGGTACTTTCATTTTTAATCCATTAGGCATCTCAGAGTCGTTATGCAAAATTATATCAGAGCAATCTGTCATTTTGGCGCTGCAGTTATCATGAGTACTTAGTCACTTTTCGGAAGCCCCCCGGTCATTGCTATGGCCATCAGCCCCCTCTTTGGAAGGTTGTTTTTGCGCTGTATAGAGCTTTCCTATTTGCTCAGCTAACATTTTCACTTGGGCCTCAAGGCACTGGAACCTTTCCATCTCTCTAGGATCCTCTTTCTGTGGCCTAGGTCGATATTGGTTGTTTTCCCCCTGATTGGATCTATTCTGATACCTCTCATGTGATTGATGTCGGTTGGGATGGTTTCTGAACTCTTGATTCATTTGTGGAGGGGAGTGGGTTGCACCCATCCTTTGATTATAGTCCCCTGATGGGGAATCATTGTACTGGCGTGGATTGTAGTTCACGTTTTGCCTCATGTCCTGTCTCTCAGATTGTGGGTACTGGCCCCTAGGTTGATTTCCATTATCAGTAAATCGATCCACATATCGGGGCCTATCCTGATTACCATATATCATGGAGCTGGGATCAAATCTGCTCTGTGTCCCCAATGACTGGTAGGGACCATCATTTCTTTGATCTTGATTTTGTCTCTGGTTATTGTTCATACCTGCCATATCAGGCCGGTATCCTACCCGGGGTCTGTCCCCTAAATACCTAGGGCTGATGTAGCTCTCTCTATTACTAGGATCATGTGAATGGAACATTGGTACAGGAAATGGCGATCTTTGTTGATTACCCCTTTGTTCAGGTGTCACATTATTTTTACCTTGGCTTTGAGCAGACTCAAGGGACATTTTGGCTGACCTGATTTCCATTACTGTGGCTGAGGGTTCTTTAGATTTAGGTCTAGTATCTTTCATTTTATCACTTTCTCTACCCTGACAATAGAGTACCTCATATAGTTTTGTGCTTTGATGTACAATCCATTCAAGGGACTTGTCATGGTCAAATTCACAGACCAATTGGGATATGATGTCTTTCTGTAGCCCATAGAAGTATGCAGTTTTAAACTCATTGGAATTTGAGTCAAAAGATACATCAAAGCGAGAAAATGCTCTTTTTAAGTCTTGTAAAAATTGGCGAGGAGATATATTAGGTCCAGCAGTAATTGTGTACGCGACTTTCTTTGCCTCCTGCAATGACTGAAAAGGAGAAAAATGACGCCTAATTTCTTTTTCAAACTCCAGCCATGTCATATTCTGCTGTTCATTTAATCCCCTTATGATGCTGGCTGTCGGGGCATCTAAAGTTAAATGAAAATATTGTCTGTACTGTTCCTTAGGTATCTGGAGTGCTTTAAAAATGTCATGCACCGCTTCTAAGTGATCCTCAATGCAGCATTCACCTCCCTTTTTAAATGGTTTGATCAGGGCTTTAATGGATTTCATTATTTTTATGGGGCTACTTGTTGCAATGCATGGAATTGCATTATTTTGTGATTCAATCCTGTTTTCAGGTGTATGAGATTGGTGGCTGCCCCCAATGGGAGTATCAAATCCCCCAAGGGCGCTGCAACCAAGTTCAGTCACCGGCCCAGTCACTGGGGCACTAGCTCTTTGGGCAGAGCTAGAATTCACCTCCACTCCATTGAATGTGGTACCCTGCCGCCTCTCCTGGGACCTGGGAATGCACATTTGCTGTTCTAAGTCCTTACACTTTTTAAGGAGTCTGTTGGCTTCATCTTGCAAATAGTTGTTTTCACCATTCATTTTATTAATCACCTCCTGCATGTCGCACATTTGCATTTGGCATTCATTGAACTCTTTATTTCTCTTGTCTCTTTCTTGAATCATTTTAATCATTTCTTGTTCTGCACTCTGGAGATCACCTTCTTTTTCACAATGTTCTTTTTGTAAAATCTGCATTTCTGAAACAACCTCATCTTTATCCCGTCTAATGTGATCCACTAAGGCTTTTAAGTGTGCCAATTCTTGCTCACTATCTTCAAATTGTTTCTTGCTTTTGGATAACTGAGTATCAAAGTCTCTGCATTTTAATTGCATGTCTTTTTGGCATACATCCAATTCTGCTCTCAACATTTCCTGATTTTTACTTGCCCCCTCTAATTCAGTCTTTAACCTGTTAATTAGCTGAGTATCATTCTCTTGCATTCGCAGGGACTTGTTTAAAATAAACCATATTTTGCCGCATAGCCGTATTAAACAGTCTTTCTCTGCACTTTTATCGGCTGCATTCAATAATCTTGTAAGGCAGACCTGAATTATGCTGCCTTCTGCAAAAATATTGTCTAGTTTTTCTTTCTGCACCTCACCCTGAATGCGGTTACTCCATTCTAACGTGCTATTTGACGACCAATTCCCATGTGCAAACAACTTTGCCTCTAAATATTGCACTAGATCTGAGAATGTGGTTTCCCTTTGTGACATTCTGAAATTCGTTTTTAGTGGCACACTGCTATTATAAAATGGGTTCCCTTTAATGTGCAAATGGCAGTGTGAGACACACTTGCCATGCCCAGTAGGTACTCTATGATCACTTTCCCGGCCTGCAACGCACCATAAATATGTAGGGTATTTTGTGGAGATTTGGGGCCTGACGGTATTTTATTACCGCCGAAAAATAACTTAGCAATAATCACTCCTTGTATTCAGATTTGGCCATGTGCAACAATAATACAGTGGACATGCATTATTTCAGCACCCAGACATGCATATTTGGTATGCGTGGTTGGTATGCGTGGTTGGTGGTATTTTGGTGAGCATAATTCCCTTGTTTTATTTGTGGCCCCAATGTCCAGAATCCCTTATCTTTGCTTAGATTTTTCGTGTAATCACTAGAGAGACCTCGGACCTACATTTTAGGAATACCACATTTTCAGTGTTAGTGTTAGTGTGCCACCATGGGCGATCTCACTGACTTATTTATGACAGAGAGCTATATGTGGTAATTTTGTGGTAATTTCCACTACCTTATATACGGTAGGGAACTATGTTCAGAGAGTCCCTCTTCCCGTTGGCTCATGTACCTCCAACGAGCTATGCTACAAACAATCACTTTCAACTGTCCATACTGAATATGATCATGCACACATCTGTCTTAAAATGACAATTGCATTGTTTAAAAATCTCCCCTCATCATCAGCACTGTATTGGTAAATATAAAATACACCACCCGTCTGCTTTCAAATATTTTTCTGTATTATAAAAGTTGCATTTAAACACGATCTCACTCTTTACAGAAATAAATAAAATAGCACAGTAACAGCATTGTCTATGATACACTGAAAAGAAATGGCGGAGAACAGAACACAATTTGCAACATTAACGTGTGATTAAGGCACCGGAATCTACTTTCCTACTCTGACTGAACATTCTCGTACACACTCAGCTCCCACACTTATGTAATTACCTTATCTGTTCAGTCAAGTTTTCTTTAGCTGTTCTCTTTCTGAGTGTGGCTCCCTTGAAGATTAACCCCAGTGAAAAGGAGCGCCTTTTCTTCTCAAACCGGGGTCATTGCCTGGAATTCTCAGCTTTTGCAGATAGGAATGCTCCAACCAGGAAAAAGGTCCTTCTCCCAGCTCTGCCAAATCTTGACTGCCCTTCTCTCTCCTCAAACTCCCCCCAGCAAAACTCTGATCACTCACCCTAGCATGATACTTGCTATGACGCTGCTCCAATCAGTATCAATCATGCCATCTCCTCCTTCTCTACACAATGGCTCATTTGTATAGTAATACTTTGTAACCAACTGATTTCCTGTTCTTTCGAGCCCTTTTGCTTCCTGAATTTATGTGGACAGGGCAGCAGAGAAAAGAAAAAAAAATGGATGTGCGTTTAAAAGTTCACTTTCAGAATAGGCCTACTTCTGCAGTGGAGACACATTTTTATTAGTGGATTATATTAACTTTAGTTTCATTAGTCAGGTTAGTTATAAGTAATGTTAGTTATTATTTTCAAATGTGACTCTCGCACCATAGGCATTTCAGGTGAAAAATAGTGTGCATTTTTGAATGTGCACGTGTGCTTTTAACTGTAAAAATAGATTTGCATCTTATATGTTAAAATCATTTTTGACTGAATGGCCTGTCTTTCCTTGTTAATCTGGTAACACATATAGCAATGCACCGCACCCTTGTGGTGGTGCTGCAAAAAAAATTGCTACCTGTGCAGTAGTGCTGTACTCTGTGCTGTTTGCTACCTGTGCAGTAGTGCTGTACTCTGTGCTGTAACACGCCAAATATCCTTACATACCCTCCTTTTGTTTTTTAGAATCTGGCTACGATCCAAGCCAATTCCTAAAAACAATTTGTTCTTTTTCTTCTTTTCACAATATATCAATCCAATAAAATGAATATTCATGTTCACCAATGAAAAAGTTGCAATCAATACAGTATTCATCTGAGTTCATTAGTTTACAAAATGTTCTACATTTGCCTTCTCAGTGGAAGTGGCATTACTCTAAGTTTAGATTTTTCAAGTCAATTAAAACAATGAAATAAAACAACTAACCAAAACAAATAATTAATATAACAAATTAAAATAAATAATCAAAATAATAAATACGTGGAACTCCATATGTCAGCACTCTTGTCTGCCTCTGATATGTCCCGACCAGCGATGTTATTTGGTTCATTCGAGTACACTTTCATCTTGGCAATCTTAGATCCATAGGAGTCATCTTTTTTTAGCATTCTGGTTATCTTGTCTTCACCTCCACCTGGAGGCAGGCATCTTTTGGTCTTCATCCAGGGGACTCCAGGACTCCCTCGTCTCCCGTGGCCTCTGATCCCGGAACCTCCGACCAAATAATGTTAATTTTCTAAATCAAATAGAAAATAAACAAATTAAGTACATAGCACAATACTAACTTCACCCTTTTGCCAAAAATAAAACATGCTTGGTAAAAATATTTCGTTTTTTTTTTTCTGAAATTAAACACAAGTTAAAAGAAAACAAGCACACATAAACAGCATTCAACAGCATATTTAATGCATTTTCTCTCTGCACACCAACCATGAGCTTCTGTTATATGTGCATTTATTTATTTATTTATTTATTTATTTTATATTATATATTTTTACATATACTACAGTGTTTATGTGCCATCATTACAATCAACTTTTTAACTTCTTTGTCACTGCCTCCTGATTACACCCATTTATTTTCTCTTTTTGTGTTCAAGGGACTTTATCTGTTTCTACATGCTCAAGCTGCCTGATCTCATGTCTGGGATGGCATGGTTTGATTTGATTTACATGGACAAACTGCTCTATTGCTGTTTCACCTTCATTTTTCAAAATTTTATACACTACAGGAGAGACCTTATCTATAATTCGAAATGGCCCCTGCCAGGCTGCTAGAAATTTAGAATTTTTCTGTTTACTTTTTCCAAAATGAAACTTGTATACTTGATCCCCTACACTGTATTCATTTACTGATGTCTTTTTATCATAATACGATTTTTCACTGTCAGAAGCTCTTTCCAGATTTCTCTGCACAAAAGCAAATGCATGTTGCAAATGCCTCCTCAGTTCATCAATATATTCATGAACTGTGGATGCACTCATAAGGGTTTGCTCATGTGTTCTGTATAGTAGGTGTTGTGGTAACACCATTTTCCTACCTGTTAAGACCTCATGGGGGCTAACACCTGTTGCTTTGGCAGGAGTCGACCTGATTGCCATCAAAACCAACGGTAAACGTAAATCCCAGCTGGAACCTGCTTCTGCCACAAATTTCTTTAAAATATCCACAACAGACCTATTGCTTCTTTCAACTGTACCTGAAGACGCCGCCCGATATGCGATATGTAGTTTCCTTTTCACACCTAGTATTTGCCATACCTTACTCATTAGAGTACTTGTGAAATGACTTCCTCTGTCTGACTCAATTCTTTGTGGCAACCCAAACCTTGAGAACACATGGTTCACCAGCAATGTGGCTGCTGTTTGCGCACTACAATCTGGTGCAGGAATGCATTCAATCCACTTCGACATCAAACATACCACACTCAAAATATAACGGTGTCCTCTGCTCGACCTTTTTAAAGGACCTACATAGTCTATTTGCAAATCTGACCATGGGAGAGTTAGGCCTCTTTTCATCAATGGTGCTCTATGCATTGGTGAAGCAGGTTTAAATTGGGCGCATACTAGACATCCTCTAGTATATAATTCCACATCTTGGGACATATGTGGCCAGTAAGCATAATCTTTTAGTATTTCTAATGTTTTTTGTGAACCTCTATGTCCTGCAGTTATGGCATCATGTGCATGGTGTAGCATTAGTCCTCTGAATGAAAGGGGTACTACCCACTGTATTTGTCCTGTTATGGACTCTCTAATCATGAGTCCATCCTGTAATCTAATTCGTGTTTTGTTCTTTAATAGCACCCTCAACTCTTCTTTTCCCATACAATCATTTTCTGTTAAAGGATTTTGTTCGGGGTCTATCAAATGATTATAATAGATTCCCAAAATTTGATCATTCTTTTGTGCCTCAATCAAATCTTGGTCTGGCGTGTCATGACTCCACTGCACCACCGGTTGATCTACCTCCTTTGGTGCTTTAGAACGTGTGACTGCATCAATTTGTATTTCACCCATTAAATAATCAATAGGTAGCAATTCTCCCATCACAGCCCCAATCTTAGCCAGGTGGTCTGCCTTATCATTTCCCTCCTTATCCTCTCCTGGTGTTTTTAAATGCCCACAAATTTTTCTCCAGTATATTGTTAACTCATTCTCTGACACCAATTTGTCTATGGCTTGTATCATTTTTCCATGCTTAAGTGGCTTTTTGTTATATATAACCATGCCTCTTGCTTTCCAACCAGGAAAATACTCCACAAAGCTATTCTGTGCATAGTCAGAATCAGTCACCAGGACAATTTCACTGAACTTTTTATCAACTGCAGTAGCAATTGCTTTATAAATGGCTGCCAATTCCGCCACCTGACTGCTCCTATCTCCAATCCTCATCCCTATACTGGGGACACCTTCACATTTCAACCAGACATTTCCTATTCCTGCCACTAACTGCTTATTACTGTCATTTTCAATGTGAAAAGCACAACCATCCACATATACAGTTGGCAAATCCTTGCATGTTTTTTCATCAAAAGCTTTGTGTGGTGATTGTTCAAATTCCTGTAAACTAGTTTCTACTTCCATTTCATTTGGTATTTGTTCAGCTGCACAGTCATGTAAGTCAGCTAACCCTTGAGCAATTGGGTTCTTTTTATTTTGTCCATATCTCACTTCTACGGGAAAACCTTGTAATGCCAGCGTCCATGAAGTGATTCTGGATTGCGCTAGATTACCTGATCTAATTCTTTTACTCTCTAAAAATTGCAAAGGTTGATGATTTGTTTCAATAATTACCTTTTCTCCCTGAACAATGGGGCGGAAATGTTGTAGCGCCCACACAGTGGTTAATAGGGTCTTTTCACATTCATTAAATTTCATTTCAACTTGGGAAAATGCCTTACTTGCATATGCAATGGTTTTGTGATTCAAATCGTGTTTTTGTGATAACACTGCTGACATACAATGTTCAGAAAAACCTATTTCTATAAAGAAATCCCTGTCCTTTATGGGGTATGCTAAACATGGTGCCTTTACAAGACATTCCTTTAATTTAGCCACTGCATCAGACTGCCCTTTTTCCCATTTCCAGGGAGTATTCAGTTTAAGCAGTTTAGTCAATGGTTGAGTGATTTCTGCATAATTTGCAATTAACTTTCTGTTATAGCCTGTCATCCCTAATAAACTTTTTACTCCTTTCACATTTTTAGGATCTTTTAATCTTTGTATGGCCTCTATTTTCTTCTTTTGTGGATTTAGCCCATGTTCAATCACTTCATGCCCTAGAAAGTTCACTTTTTTCTTGCACCATTGTGCTTTTTGCAAAGATACTTTGGCGCCTGCTTTCTGCAATTGGCCAAGTACATGTCTTATTTCATCAAAATGGCTTTTCAGGCTTTCATTTTTTATCAGGACATCGTCCACATAAACTATTGTTCCTCTTTCCGCTGCATCCGGCATGGCCTTTCTCAAAAATATGCCAAATTCACTCCCACTAATGATGTACCCGAACGGAGCTCTAAGCCAGGCATATTGAGTCCTGTCAAATGTAAAAGAAAATAAATGTTGTATCTCCTCTGCCAATGGCACGCACCAATATCCAGAGGTGAGATCTAATGTGGTAAATACATTTGAACCATGTACCTGAGCTAGGCCCTGATCAATGAATGGCAGTGGCCATCTAGATATTGGTACTCTTTTATTTAACTCTCTCAAGTCTGCACACAGCCGCCATTGACCATTTGGCTTCAATACACCTAAAATAGGTGTATTGGTTGTGCTATGAATGGGCCTGATGATTCCCCGTGATTCCAAATTTTTAATAATCTCTGCCAATGATTCTAAACATGCCAGCGGTAGTCTATACTGGCGTACAAACACTGGGTTTCTGCTACACCCTTCTGGTAGTGTGGCCACATGTAAATAAGTTAAACCACAATCATAAGCATCTTTTGCAAATACATCCTTAAACTCCATAAATATCTCCCTCAGATTGTCCCTCTCTTCATTGCTTTCACATGCATCCGCTAAGGAGATCTGCTCTTCTACCATTTTGGAAAATTCTGGAAAATCTTCTGGTAAGGGAATCTCAGCGCTTTCTTCTAACTGTGTGGCTGTGTCTTTTTGTAAAGCTGCCACTTTTAAATATTTTGGCATATCAGCTTCCACTTCAATGGGCTGATTTTCTGTTTCATTTTCATTTAAATTAAATATTATGCAATCCTCTTGATGGCAGCACACTGTCTCATTTGAATCATAAGGATACACAGAATGAATTTTAAATATTCCTTTGGGCTGAGAGTCCAGGTGTTCTGGCAACTCGCCCTTGGCATCTACATATTTTTCAGGAATATTCCCAATCACCATGTTATTTAAATCTGCCGTATAATGTGATTTTTGTATGGCCATTCCTAATGGGGAGTTTTCCTCTAAATGAATATCCTGACAACCTTTATTATTTACCATGATTTTTACAGATCCTTCACCAATGTCTACCAATGGAATGTATTCATAATACAGGCCTCGCTGTTTTATGGATTCATTCAGGTATACAAATGCATCAGAGCCTTTCATATGCTGTCCATTTTTCCATTTCAGTGTTATTGCAAACTGTTTTGTAAATGCAGGAATAATAGTATCTTTCCTCATTTGTAATTCAATTGCATAAGGAACCAGTTGTGCACAATGATAAGCCCTTCTTTTGTCTTCAAATTCAGGTGCCGGACCACCTAGGCGTGACCATATTTTTTGATTAAGGAAATCTAACACCATACACATTCTGTGCATGATGTCATTGCCCATGTAATATTCATTTTGTGCTCCACTCACTATCCAGACATTATGGTAAATTGTTTTCTGCCCAATGCTAATTTTAAGCATGCATCTGCCTGCAATTCGGTTTTCAAAGTCTGGACTGTCCAACCCAGAAACATATTGGTTTTTAACCCTAAATCTCGGGATTTCTTCCCTTTCCGTTATTTTTTGCAACAATTTCTCATTAATGAAACTCCTTTCATGTTCAAGCGCTAAAGTGGCTTTTATTGTTTTAAAATAGTCATTTATACCAACATGAACCCATGGTTGCTCATCTTCCATGTGTATTTCTGCCAGAGTGGTAATGTGTTTTTCTGAATCTGTTTTAGGAACAATATTCTGTTTGCACGTTTTCTCTTTTAAATAAAAACGTAATGTGTGCTCCTCTATGGCAGTCTGCCAATCTTTCCTTGGGTCCAAATATATTTGTACAGGTAGTTTTTCATTGTCGCTCTGCATTTTGTCTTGACACATTAATATGACAGTGACACTAGGTATGCAGCTATTCTGGAGATATACCTCCACAGCATCATTTGTTTTGGCAACGGTGTGACATTCATTTATATTGCTGTTTTGTGATTTTAGTTTCTTAGGCCTCAATGGTTTTTTGGTTAAGGACCATAGCACTCCATTCACCCCATCTATGAGAGGAGACAATCTTTTCAGGCAATCTGTCCCCATCAGAAATGGAATTTCACAAATAGATGTGATCAATACCTCTTATTTCATTCTGTGCTTTCCTATTTTTATGTCAACCTCAGTTACACCTATGATGGGCACCTTCTCCCCATTAAAGTTATGCACTGGGCCTAGATTTTCCTTCACTGTGATCTGACTCTGTGGAGGTCTCCCTTCATTGATACTCTTTACCAGCTCCATGGACATAATTGTGGCCTGTGCGACAGTGTCAATCATAGCAAAGGTGTGGCATTTTTCTTCTACAGTGATGGGTGCATAATATCTGTCCTCAACTTCCTCTAATACACATAAGAAATGTGAATTCTTACTGATTTCAGGGCTCACCTTTCTCAGGTCTTTTTCACTTTTGGCTAAGCACATTGGTAAATGAAAAGACATTTTTCCCTTCTTTTTACCCATTTCTGTGCGAGAGATTTTATTCATTTCTCCATGTTCAGAGGTTTTTTGGAGTGTGGCCACTGTTCGCCCATCCATCTGGGTAACATCAGAGACCACATTACAATCCTCCAACTGAACATGTGTAACAACATCATTCAGCAATTTGTCATTTTTTAATTCTGTGCATTTGTGATCATTTAGTGTGATACCAGCCCTTTCAGCCTCTTCAAAAATATGTGGCTCAAAGAATTCTTCAGGTGATTGACTTGTACCCTCCTTTTGAGTATTTCCTTTTTCTGTCTGTGTTTGGTCATTGTTTTGCTTGCCCAGGGAAGGAGCTATAGCATCCCCACTTACTCCCTGTTCACTGGTATTCCCCATGCATGAATCATTTTTCTTAAATCTGTTCCTTTGTTCTTTTGGAATTCCTAATGTTTCTTTTTCATTTGTGCACATCTTTACTGTTTTATTTAGCTCTAAGTTAAACCGTACCTCTTTTTTAGAAGTATTTGCACTTTCTGTCACAATTTCATTTACTGGTACTTTCATTTTTAATCCATTAGGCATCTCAGAGTCGTTATGCAAAATTATATCAGAGCAATCTGTCATTTTGGCGCTGCAGTTATCATGAGTACTTAGTCACTTTTCGGAAGCCCCCCGGTCATTGCTATGGCCATCAGCCCCCTCTTTGGAAGGTTGTTTTTGCGCTGTATAGAGCTTTCCTATTTGCTCAGCTAACATTTTCACTTGGGCCTCAAGGCACTGGAACCTTTCCATCTCTCTAGGATCCTCTTTCTGTGGCCTAGGTCGATATTGGTTGTTTTCCCCCTGATTGGATCTATTCTGATACCTCTCATGTGATTGATGTCGGTTGGGATGGTTTCTGAACTCTTGATTCATTTGTGGAGGGGAGTGGGTTGCACCCATCCTTTGATTATAGTCCCCTGATGGGGAATCATTGTACTGGCGTGGATTGTAGTTCACGTTTTGCCTCATGTCCTGTCTCTCAGATTGTGGGTACTGGCCCCTAGGTTGATTTCCATTATCAGTAAATCGATCCACATATCGGGGCCTATCCTGATTACCATATATCATGGAGCTGGGATCAAATCTGCTCTGTGTCCCCAATGACTGGTAGGGACCATCATTTCTTTGATCTTGATTTTGTCTCTGGTTATTGTTCATACCTGCCATATCAGGCCGGTATCCTACCCGGGGTCTGTCCCCTAAATACCTAGGGCTGATGTAGCTCTCTCTATTACTAGGATCATGTGAATGGAACATTGGTACAGGAAATGGCGATCTTTGTTGATTACCCCTTTGTTCAGGTGTCACATTATTTTTACCTTGGCTTTGAGCAGACTCAAGGGACATTTTGGCTGACCTGATTTCCATTACTGTGGCTGAGGGTTCTTTAGATTTAGGTCTAGTATCTTTCATTTTATCACTTTCTCTACCCTGACAATAGAGTACCTCATATAGTTTTGTGCTTTGATGTACAATCCATTCAAGGGACTTGTCATGGTCAAATTCACAGACCAATTGGGATATGATGTCTTTCTGTAGCCCATAGAAGTATGCAGTTTTAAACTCATTGGAATTTGAGTCAAAAGATACATCAAAGCGAGAAAATGCTCTTTTTAAGTCTTGTAAAAATTGGCGAGGAGATATATTAGGTCCAGCAGTAATTGTGTACGCGACTTTCTTTGCCTCCTGCAATGACTGAAAAGGAGAAAAATGACGCCTAATTTCTTTTTCAAACTCCAGCCATGTCATATTCTGCTGTTCATTTAATCCCCTTATGATGCTGGCTGTCGGGGCATCTAAAGTTAAATGAAAATATTGTCTGTACTGTTCCTTAGGTATCTGGAGTGCTTTAAAAATGTCATGCACCGCTTCTAAGTGATCCTCAATGCAGCATTCACCTCCCTTTTTAAATGGTTTGATCAGGGCTTTAATGGATTTCATTATTTTTATGGGGCTACTTGTTGCAATGCATGGAATTGCATTATTTTGTGATTCAATCCTGTTTTCAGGTGTATGAGATTGGTGGCTGCCCCCAATGGGAGTATCAAATCCCCCAAGGGCGCTGCAACCAAGTTCAGTCACCGGCCCAGTCACTGGGGCACTAGCTCTTTGGGCAGAGCTAGAATTCACCTCCACTCCATTGAATGTGGTACCCTGCCGCCTCTCCTGGGACCTGGGAATGCACATTTGCTGTTCTAAGTCCTTACACTTTTTAAGGAGTCTGTTGGCTTCATCTTGCAAATAGTTGTTTTCACCATTCATTTTATTAATCACCTCCTGCATGTCGCACATTTGCATTTGGCATTCATTGAACTCTTTATTTCTCTTGTCTCTTTCTTGAATCATTTTAATCATTTCTTGTTCTGCACTCTGGAGATCACCTTCTTTTTCACAATGTTCTTTTTGTAAAATCTGCATTTCTGAAACAACCTCATCTTTATCCCGTCTAATGTGATCCACTAAGGCTTTTAAGTGTGCCAATTCTTGCTCACTATCTTCAAATTGTTTCTTGCTTTTGGATAACTGAGTATCAAAGTCTCTGCATTTTAATTGCATGTCTTTTTGGCATACATCCAATTCTGCTCTCAACATTTCCTGATTTTTACTTGCCCCCTCTAATTCAGTATTTAACCTGTTAATTAGCTGAGTATCATTCTCTTGCATTCGCAGGGACTTGTTTAAAATAAACCATATTTTGCCGCATAGCCGTATTAAACAGTCTTTCTCTGCACTTTTATCGGCTGCATTCAATAATCTTGTAAGGCAGACCTGAATTATGCTGCCTTCTGCAAAAATATTGTCTAGTTTTTCTTTCTGCACCTCACCCTGAATGCGGTTACTCCATTCTAACGTGCTATTTGACGACCAATTCCCATGTGCAAACAACTTTGCCTCTAAATATTGCACTAGATCTGAGAATGTGGTTTCCCTTTGTGACATTCTGAAATTCGTTTTTAGTGGCACACTGCTATTATAAAATGGGTTCCCTTTAATGTGCAAATGGCAGTGTGAGACACACTTGCCATGCCCAGTAGGTACTCTATGATCACTTTCCCGGCCTGCAACGCACCATAAATATGTAGGGTATTTTGTGGAGATTTGGGGCCTGACGGTATTTTATTACCGCCGAAAAATAACTTAGCAATAATCACTCCTTGTATTCAGATTTGGCCATGTGCAACAATAATACAGTGGACATGCATTATTTCAGCACCCAGACATGCATATTTGGTATGCGTGGTTGGTATGCGTGGTTGGTGGTATTTTGGTGAGCATAATTCCCTTGTTTTATTTGTGGCCCCAATGTCCAGAATCCCTTATCTTTGCTTAGATTTTTCGTGTAATCACTAGAGAGACCTCGGACCTACATTTTAGGAATACCACATTTTCAGTGTTAGTGTTAGTGTGCCACCATGGGTGATCTCACTGACTTATTTACGACAGAGAGCTATATGTGGTAATTTTGTGGTAATTTCCACTACCTTATATACGGTAGGGAACTATGTTCAGAGAGTCCCTCTTCCCGTTGGCTCATGTACCTCCAACGAGCTATGCTACAAACAATCACTTTCAACTGTCCATACTGAATATGATCATGCACACATCTGTCTTAAAATGACAATTGCATTGTTTAAAAATCTCCCCTCATCATCAGCACTGTATTGGTAAATATAAAATACACCACCCGTCTGCTTTCAAATATTTTTCTGTATTATAAAAGTTGCATTTAAACACGATCTCACTCTTTACAGAAATAAATAAAATAGCACAGTAACAGCATTGTCTATGATACACTGAAAAGAAATGGCGGAGAACAGAACACAATTTGCAACATTAACGTGTGATTAAGGCACCGGAATCTACTTTCCTACTCTGACTGAACATTCTCGTACACATTCAGCTCCCACACTTATGTAATTACCTTATCTGTTCAGTCAAGTTTTCTTTAGCTGTTCTCTTTCTGAATGTGGCTCCCTTGAAAATTAACCCCAGTGAAAAGGAGCGCCTATCCTTCTCAAACCGGGGTCATTGCCTGGAATTCTCAGCTTTTGCAGATAGGAATGCTCCATCCAGGAAAAAGGTCCTTCTCCCAGCTCTGCCAAATATTGACTGCCCTTCTCTCTCCTCAAACTCCCCCCAGCAAAACTCTGATCACTCCCCCTAGCATGATACTTGCTATGACGCTGCTCCAATCAGAATCAATCATGCCATCTCCTCCTTCTCTACACAATGGCTCATTTTTATAGTAATACTTTGTAACCAACTGATTTCCTGTTCTTTCGAGCCCTTTTGCTTCCTGGATTTATGTGGACAGGGCAGCAGAGAAAAGAAAAAAAAAATGGATGTGCGTTTAAAAGTTCACTTTCAGAATAGGCCTAATTCTGCAGTGGAGACACATTTTTATTAGTGGATTATGTTAACTTTAGTTTCATTAGTCAGGTTAGTTATAAGTAATGTTAGTTATTATTTTCAAATGTGTCTCTCGCACCATAGGCATTTCAGGTGAAAAATAGTGTGCATTTTTGAATGTGCACGTGTGCTTTTAACTGTAAAAATAGATTTGCATCTTATATGTTAAAATCATTTTTGACTGAATGGCCTGTCTTTCCTTGTTAATCTGGTAACACATATAGCAATGCACCGCACCCTTGTGGTGGTGCTGCAAAAAAAATTGCTACCTGTGCAGTAGTGCTGTACTCTGTGCTGTTTGCTACCTGTGCAGTAGTGCTGTACTCTGTGCTGTAACACGCCAAATATCCTTACAGAAGGAGGCAGCACAGGCCGTCGCGGAGGTACCTGTGTGTAATCCTGTCCCCAATCCTGTGACTGCATCATCCGGCACCAGCAGGGATGCCTCTGTCAAGCCCCTTTTTCAAGGAGGGGATGCGGATACAACTGGCCTGCCTCTCCCTGTGGATGTGTCAATCCGTGTCTGGATTGAGCCTGTCCTAGCTGGTGTGGTGTTGCGCCAACGTGGTATTCGGGATGATGTGCAGGGTTCTTATGAGGACAATGCACGTCATTTTGAATACCTATTTGGCCGCGTTGCACTACTTGGACAGGTCGTCAGCACTGGGTTCCTCCGTGTGCTGGATCTTCTTGCGCCTCCCTCCTCAACTGAACCCCATATGCGCCAGTCGTCCTCCATGCCATCTTCCCGCCCAAGTGTCACTTGGGTCCCCTGTTGAGCTGTCCCTGAACCAGTGGCCAGGTTGGTGGAGGATCCATCCCTGCCACAGTCGGGAGTCAGAGGTCCAGCAGGGGTGGCCACCCCACCAACTGGACGCCAGAAGATAGAGGACGTGCAGGCATCATCAAGCAGGGCACGTACACGGCTGCACCAGAAGATTCCATCAGCCTGGAGGCCGTCATGTTGCCAGAGGCAATTGCATTGGAGGCATCAGCAGGCTGAGCGTGGGTCCCATCATGGCTCGGGGCCATCAATATCCGGGGGCAGGCATCGGCCGGCGGGCAGGAGTACCCAGGATTGGGAGTGTCTTCTGTGTGGCAGCGGTTAGGCCAGCAAATAGATGCAGAGCAGCGGCGGGCAGAGAGGGCACGGCTCACAATGGTCAGGGCGGAGAACTCCATGCACCGGGCTTTGAGGCAGGATGAGTTCCTCGAGGCAACTCGCAGGGAGTTGGAGGAGGCCATTGCTGCATCCCTATGAGACCTCGAGGCCAGCAAACAGGCCCGCCTACGGAACATCGATATGGAGTTCAATGCTGCCCTGGCTCTGGACATCAATAAGTGAGCCATCGGACTAGCCTGCCGCCTTTGTATATAGTTATTTAGGTTTAGGTTTCATTTGGTTTTTATTATGATTTGGAGTCCACGGACTTTGCTCCACTTTTTGTATATAGTTGTATTTTAGATATGGTTTTTGGTAGGTTTCCTTTTGTTTTGGGATAAGGGACCCTTTAGACTTTTGTTTTCAATATTTCTTTTTTTGATGTTCACATGCAATAATGTTTTATTATGCTTTTCAACTTAGGATTTATTTCTATAGACATTGGGGATGGATCACGTTTATTTTTTCCTGTTTTGGATTTTTATTTTTCCTTGGATTTCACTTTCTTTTTCATATTGCAATCATTATTTCTTCATTTGCATGTGTGGTTTCATTTTGTCATTTGGTTTTCTTTTTAATACATTTCATTATTCTTCATTATTGGTGTGGTCTACTATGATTTATTTTGTTCATGTTTCCATGGGCATTGGCTAAGTCGTGTGTTGCCACTGTGTGGCTCTGTAGGACATTTGTTGATTGGCATGTTGGTTCTTTTCAGACTCTCATTGCATGGGTAATTTTGTAGGGAGTGGGTGCAGTGGATTGTTGGGTGTTTGTACTGTGGGGTGAGGGGGTGGGATTTGGGTTGGCATTAGGGCCATGGGTCTGTATAGTTATGATGTAGTGTTTGGGGGGGACATGATTCAGGGCCTGCTGGCAGGCTGCCATCAATTGGGGTTGGGTGGAGGGACATGTGTCGGGGCCTGCTTGCAGGTGCCCGTCACTGGTGGCGGAGACATGAGTCAGGGCCTGCTGGCAGGTTGCCGTCAATGGGGGTGGGTTGGAGGGACATGTGTCGGGGCCTGCTGGCAGGTGCCGTCACTGGTAGGGGGGGCATGACTCGGGGCCTGCTGTAAGGTGCCAATCACTGGTGGGGAAACATGAGCCGGGCCTGCTGGCAAGTTGCGGTCAATGGGGGTGGGGTGGAGGGACATGTGTCAGGGCCTGCTGGCAGGTTGCCGTCAATGGGGGTCGGGTGGAGGGACATGTGCCGGGGTCTGCTGGCAGGTGCCCGTCACTGGTGGGGGGACATGAGTCGGGGCCTGCTCTTAGGTGCCCATCACTGGTGGTGGGACATGGGTCAGGGCCTGCTGGCAGGTTGCCATCAATGGGGGTGGGCTGGTGAGACATGTGTCAGGCCTGCTGGCAGCTGCCTGTCACTGGTGGGGGGACATGAGTCAGGGCCTGCTGTCAGGATGCCGTCAATGGGGGTGCGGTGGAGGGACATGTGTTGGGGCCTGCTGGCAGGTTGCCGTCAATGGGGGAGGGGTGGAGGGACATGTGTCGGGGCCTGCGGCAGGTGGCCGTCAATGGGGGTGGGGTGGAAGGACATTGTGTAGGGCCTGCTGGCAGGTTGCTGTCAATGGAGGTTGTGTGGAGGGACATGTGTCGGGGTCTGCTGGCAGGTGCCCGTCACTGGTGGGGGGGACATGAGTCAGGACCTGCTGTCAGGTGCCCATCACTGGTGGGGGGGACATGAGTCAGGGCCTGCTGGCAGGTTGCTGTCAATGGGGGTGGGGTGGAGGGACATGTGTTGGGGCCTGCTGGCAGGATGCTATCAATGGGGGTGAGGTGAGGGACATGTGTCGGGGGGTGGGGTGGAGGGACATGTGTCAGGGCTTGCTGGCAGGTGCCCGTCACTGGTGGGGGGACATGAGTCGGGGCCTGCTGTCAGGTGCCCATCACTGGTGGGGGGACATGAGTCGGGGCCTGCTGGCAGGTTGCCATCAATAGGGGTGGGGTGGAGGGACATGTGTCAGAGCCTGCTGGAAGGTTGCTGTCAATGGGGGTGGGGTCATGTGTTGGGGTCTGCTGGCAGGTGCCCTTCACTAGTGGGGGGGACATGTGTCAGGGCCTGCTGTCAGATGCCCATCACTGGTGGGGGGGACATCAGTCAGGGCCTGCTGGCAGGTTGCTGTCAATGGCAGTGGGGTGGAGAGACATGTGTCGGGACCTGTTGGTAGGTGCCCGTCACTGGTGGGGGGGCATAAATTGGGGCCTGCTGGCAGGTTGCTGTCAATGGGGGTGGGGTGGTAGGACATGTGTCGGGGCCTGCTGGCCGGTTGCTGTCAATGGGGGTGGGGTAGAGGGACATGTGTCGGGGCCTGCTGGCAGGTGCCCATCACTGGTGGGGGGGACATGAGTCGGGGCCTGCTGGCAGGTTGCCATCAATGGGGGTGGGGTGGAGGGACATGTATCGGAGCCTGCTGGAAGCTTGCCATCAATGGGGGTGGGTGGAGGGACATGTGTTGGGGCCCGCTGGCAGGTGCCCTTCACTGGTGGGGGGAATGTGTCAGGGCATGCAGTCTGGTGCCCATCACCGGTGGGGGGGACATGAGTCGGGGCCTGCTGGCTTGTTGCCTTCAATGGGGGTGGGGAGGAGAGACATGTGTCCGGCCTGCTGGCAGGTGCCCATCACTGGTGGGGGACATGAGTCGGGGCCTGCTGGCAGGTTGCCGTCAATGGGGGTGGGGTGGAGGGACATGTGTCGGGGCTTGCTGGCTGGTTGCCATCAATGGGGTTGGGTTGGAGGGACATGTGTCCGGGCCTGCTGGCAGGTTGCCATCAATGGGGGTGGGGTGGAGGGACATGTGTCGGGGCCTGCGGCAGGTTGCCGTCAATGGGGGTAGGGTGGAGGGACATGTGTCGGGCCTGCTGGCAGGTTTGCCGTCAATGGAGGTTGGGTGGAGGGACATGTGTCGGGGTCTGCTGGTAAGTGCCCGTCACTGGTGGGGGGACATGAGTCAGGACCTGCTGTCAGGTGCTCATCACTGGTGAGGGGACATGAGTCGGGGCCTGCTGGCAGGTTGCCGTCAATTGGGGTGGGGTGGAGGGACATGTGTTGGGGCCTGCTGGCTGGTGCCCGTCACTGGTGGGTGGGACATGAGTGGAGGCCTGCGGCAGGTTGCCGTCAATGGGGGTAGGGTGGATGGACATGTGTCGGGCCTGCTGGCAGGTTTGCCGTCAATGGAGGTTGGGTGGAGGGACATGTGTCGGGGTCTGCTGGCAAGTGCCCGTCACTGGTGGGGGGACATGAGTCAGGACCTGCTGTCAGGTGCTCATCACTGGTGGGGGGACATGAGTCAGGGCCTGCTGGCAGGTTGCCGTCAATGGGGATGGGGTGGAGGGACATGTGTTGGGGCCTGCTGGCTGGTGCCCGTCATTGGTGGGTGGGACATGAGTGGGGGCCTGCTAGCAGGTTGCCGCCAATGGGGGTGAGGTGAGGGACATGTGTCGGGGTGTGGGGTGGAGGGACATGTGTCAGGGCTTGCTGGCAGGTGCACGTCACTGGTGGGGGGGACATGAGTCGGGCCTGCTATCAGGTGCCCATCACTGGTGGGGGGACATGAGTCGGGGCCTGCTGGCATGTTGCCATTAATGGGGGTGGGGTGGAGGCACATGTGTCGGGTCCTGCTGGCAGGTGCCCATCACTGGTGGGGGGGACATGAGTCGGGGCCTGCTGGCATGTTGCTGTCAATGGCAGTGGGGTGGAGAGACATGTGTCGGGGCCTGCTGGTAGGTGCCCGTCACTGGTGGGGGGGACATAAGTATTGGCCTGCTGGCAGGTTGCCGTCAATGGGGTGGGGTGGAGGGACATGTGTCGGGGCCTGCTAGCAGGTTGCAATCAATGGGGGTGGGAAGGAGGGACATGTGTCGGGGCCTGCTGTCTGGTTGCCGTCAATGGGTGTGGGGTGGAGGGACATGTGTTGGGGCCTGCTGGCAGGTGCCCATCACTGGTGGGGGGGACATGAGTCGGGGCTGCTGACAGGTTGCCATCAATGGGGGTGGGGTGGAAGGACATGTGTCGGGGCCTGCTGGCTGGTTTGCGTCAATGGGGGTGGGGTGGAGGGACACGTGTTGGGGCCTGCTGGCAGGTGCCCATCACTGGTGGGGGGGACATGAGTCAGGGCCTGCTGGCAGGTTGCCATCAATTTGGGTGGGGTGGAGGGACATGTGTCAGGGCCTGCTGGCAGGTGCCCTTCACTGGTAGGGGGGACATGTGTCAGGGCCTGCTGTCAAGTGCCCATCACTGGTGGGGGGACATGAGTTGGGGCCAGCTGGCATGTTGCCATCAATGGGGGTGGGGTGGAGGGACATGTGTCAGGGCCTGCTGGCAGGTGCCCAACACTGGTGGGGGGGACATGAGTCGGGGCCTGCTGGCAGGTTGCCATCAATGGGGGTGGGGTGGAGGGACATGTGCCGGAGCCTGCTGGAAGGTTGCCGTCAATGGGGGTGGGGTGGAGGGACATGTGTCGGGGCCTGCTGGCAGGTGCCCTTCACTGGTGGGGGGACATGTGTAAGGGCCTGCTGTCAAGTGCCCATTACTGTTGGGGGGGACATGAGTCGGGCCTGCTGGCAGGTTGCCGTCAATGGCGGTGAGGTGGATAGACATGTGTTGGGGCCTGCTGGTTGGTGCCTGTGACTGGTGGGGGGGGACATAAGTCGGGGCCTGCTGGCAGTTTGCTGTCAATGGGGGTGGGGTGGAGGGACATGTGTCGGTGCCTGCTGGCAGGTTGCCGTCAATGGGGGGGGAGTGGAGGGACATGTGTCGGGCCTGCTGGCAGGTGCCCATCACTGGTGGGGGGGACATGAGTCGGGGCCTGCTGGCAGGTTGCCGTCAATTGGGGTGGGGTGGAGGGACATGAGTCAGGGCCTGGTGGCAGATGCCCATCACTGGTGGGGGGGACATGAATTGCGGCCTGCTCTCAGGTGCCCATCACTGGTGGGGGACATGAGTCAAGGACTGCTGGCAGGTGCCCATCACTGGTGGGAGGGGCTTGTGTTCGGGCTCACAAGCGCATGGTGCCATGTGGGCTGCCTGTGGGGCATGTGCAGGGGTGATGGGCTGCCTTCGGGGCACGGGGAGCGGTGAATGGCTGGCTGCAGGGCATGGTCAGGGGTGTAGGGGTGGCCTGTGGTGTGGGCTGCCTGTGGGGTATGTGGAGGGCACACCCGGGAGGGCACACACTGCCAAATCACGTGTTATTCTCACTTGCGTACCCCGGAATACACGTACCCCACTCGCGACCAGCGAAATCACGTGTTATTCAAACTCGAATACCCCGGAATACACGTAACCCATTCGTACAAGTGAAATCGTGTGTTATTCTCACTTGCGTACCTCGGAATACACGTACCCCACTCGCGACCAGCAAAATCACGTGTTATTCAAACTCGAATACCCCAGAATACACGTAACCCATTCGTGCAAGTGAAATCGTGTGTTATTCTCGCTTGCGTACCTCAGAATACACATACCACGCTCGCGCCAGTGAAATCGCGTGTTATTCTCACTCTCGTACCCCTGAATACACGTACCCCGTCTGCGTCAGCGAAATCGCGGGTTATTCTCAGTCGGGTATCCTGGAATACATGTACCCCTCTCGCAGCAGCGAAATCGTGTGTTATTCTTACTCACGTAGCCCAGAATACACGTACCCCGCTCGCACCAGCGAAATCACGTGTTATTCTCACTCGCGTACCCCGGAATACACGTACGCCACTCACACTAGCGGAATCGCATGTAATTCTCACTCGTGTACCCCCATATTCACACAGCAGTGTGGTGAGCAGCCACATGCACCCCCTGCAGCCAGATCACATCACAGGGGTCCACCCTACAACCCTCCCCATGCACCACAGGCAGCCTATCAGCCATGGACATGCCCCGCAGGCAGCCCATCCACCCTCCCCATGCCCTGCAGCCAGCCATCACCAGTGGACATGCCCCACAGGCAGCCCACACCACAGCGGAGAGCCCTACATCCCCTGGCCATGCCCCGCAGGCAGCCCATCCACCCTCCACATGCCCAGCAGGCAGCCCATCCACCCTCCACATGCCCCGCAGGCAGCCCATCACCCCTGCACATGCCCCGCAGACAGCCCATCCAACCTCCCCATGCCCCGCAGGCAGCCCATCACCCTTGCACACGCCCCACAGGCAGCCCACCCACCCTCCACATGCCCCGCAAGCAGCCCATCACCCCTGCACATGCCCCGCAGGCAGCCCATCCAACTTCCCCATGCCCCACAGGCAGCCCATCACGCCTACACATGCCCCACAGCCAGCACACACCACAGGGGGGACTTTTTCCATGCTATTTGCATTGCATGAGCGGGGTACGTGTATTCCGGGGGTGCACGAGTAGGTTTACACGCGATATGCCTGGTGTGAGCAGGGTACGCGTATTCCGAGGGGTGCACTGGGAGTTTTACACGTGTTTGGGCTGGCGCGAGCGGGGTACGCGTATTCCGAGGGGTGTGTGGGGAGATTTACACACAATTGGGTTGTCGCATGAGGGCTGCGTGATCATGTTTGCGCGGTTTCATTGTTGGGGGGCTGTATGCTGGTCCACTGGCCTTTGCACCATGTAGGGGATTTGTGCAGATGTTTTTTGTGCATGGGTCGGGGTTGGGGGCGTAACTGGCGCTGCTGCAGGGTCGCTGTGTCTGGCTGCGCCACGGCAGGCCAGGGATGTTTAAATCCATGAATATGCAGTGCGTCAAAATGGGTTTTGGTGCACGCGGCTGGCGCAGGCTGGCACAAGCTGGCACACGCTCCCTCTGTGCGCCAGCCGCATGCGCCACTTCTGCAGTTGAATCCATGAATTACCCCCTAAATCCGATACAACAAGCCAGAGCTGTATTTTATGGTGGGTCCAGCAAGGAAAAGCAAATATTTATGGCAAGACTTTTCTGGTATACCATTAGAAAGGACTGCCGAGGAACAAGGTTTCAGCAGGCTGATCTGATCATTAGTATCATAATCATAATTTTTCTTTTATAAAGAGCTTAATAGCAGGGATTGGTTCCAAGACAAACACGTTGCCCCTGAGCTACACCCCCCCCCACACACACACACATTGATGCTATGTTTCCCTCATCAAACTCATTATGTAAAAGGTCACTGTGTGATCTTGGAGGGCGTAGACATTGTTGCATTTTCTGCTTGGTCTCAGCACTGTGGTTTACGAGCCTTTTGGTACACATATAGGAGGAAATGTAATTGGGAATGGAAGTATGAAGTACGGAAAAGGCTGCAGTGCTACCCTACTTACTTTCACCCATGATTCTACAGGGCGCGCTCTAGGCAAACCCAAGCTTCAATAATGTTAAAGATAACGGCCCTCATTACAAGTCAGGCGTTAAGGCTTTAACGGCGCCGTCAACCCATAACGCCTGATTCACACTTTAACACCTGCTTTTTGCAGGCGTTAAAGTCCAAGGCGCTAAGCGACCTTGGTGCTAATTACGGCACCGTAATTTACAGTGCCGTAATTAGCGCCTTCCCCATCCCCATTATGCCCTATGGGACAAAAATGGGAATGGGGAAGGGCAAATGGTGAATGGGGAATTACCGCCCCACTCACCTTGGAATGGGACGGTAATTCCGCCATCCCCCATGCCGGACTCCGGCATGGACCATGGTGCTAATAGCACCATGGTCCAGCGCCGGAGTCGTAATGAGGCCAAACATCTGGCAAAATATGAGTCACTGTGGTGCAAGCGCTGCAACAGGCCAAGTGTGAAGTTTAAGTGAGAGGATCTGGATGGATGCAGATGCAACTGAATTTCACACACACACACACAGGTACACTATGGCCCTCATTACGACCCTGGCGTTGGACCATGGTGCTAATAGCACCATGGTCCATGCCGGTAACTTAGCGACTCCGCCATGGCGGAATGGGGAATTACGGCCCCATTCCGAGGTTGGCGGGGCGGTAATTCCCCATGCCGCCATGGCCCTTCCCCATTCCCATTTTTGCCCCATAGGGCTCAATGGGAATGGGGAAGGCGCTAAGTACGGTGCCCCAAATTGCGGCACCGTACTTAGCACCAAGGTCCCTTTGCGGGTTGGTTTTTAACGCCTGCAAAAAGCAGGCGTTAAAATTTCCAACCCGCAAAGGGACCTCGTAATCAGGCGTTAAGGGGTTAACGGCGCTGCCACCTTTTACGGCGCTGTTAACCCCTTAATGCCAGGGTTGTAATGAGGGCCAATGAACAGGGTCACAAACCAAACATTTGGCTTGACACTCACATACAAATAATTTGTATTTTGTTGAACTTCACATTGGCTCCACATTGTACATAATAATCTATATGCCTGGGCTAAACAATAACAGCAACACGTGGCATTGTTACACACTGCAATTACTTTGGCTACTATTATTTTAGAGTTGGGGAAAATAAAGCTAACATTGTAGTTGCTTCTCTTAACATACCGATTTATATATTTGCAAGGCTGGTTCACGGTGGGATTCTGTATATCTCAAGAAATTTTCCTATGAAACAGAGTATTATTTTAGCGAAATAAAGCTGTACAGTACACACATATTTGTATGGACACATGCTATCAAGGTCTGTGGGCATGAGTATACTCGTCTAAAAACCCAGCATCACTTCCTAGCATCTCATTGTGTCACATCTGCCAAAACTGCACAACAGGAATAGCTTTTGTGTCATGGGGCTGTGGCGGCAGTACGCCAGGTTTGCTTGTGTTGTTGTGGGCGGCGAGAAGACAAGGCACTAGGTATGGGATTGCATGCTGTCGAGACTAAGGAGGCAGGACATCGGTTGGGGGTTTCGGTTGGGGGTTTTGTGTTGAGGGGGATGAGGTGGCAGGACGCTGAGTGTTGGCTTTGTGTTATATGAATGGGGAGGCAGGAGGGCGTGTTTGGGTCCTTAGCTGACTTGGCTTGTGTTTGGCTCTTAGAATCAAACAAGATTGTCTGACTCCGTCCTGGTTTGGCTCTTCCTGTGAATTCTCTGTCTCCCTCACCTCTTTCTTTCAGGGCAATTATTTTCCTTCTGCATATTTCTCAATGTAGGCAGACTCGATCTGTATAAAGATGTCTATTTGTATACGATGGTTCATCCAGCTGTGTGTCTCCAATTTCCTGGTTGCTGTTGTGTAATAGTGGCGTACATGAGCCTGTTCATTAATTATCCAAACTCACACAAGAGTTTTGCATGCATATTTCTGATCAACATCCTCACAAAAAATTATGATATGATATGATACATCATTTATAACGCGCCTGTACACAAGTATTTCCAGCCGAAACAAGACAAGGGAGGTAAAACAAATGGAGGACAAGCCAAACGATCTTAATAGGACTTGTGTCATTCAGATTGTGTAAGTGTGAGAACGAGAAGTGTAAGGGGAAGGGGGAGAGGGAGGGGGGAAGTTCCTGGTAGAGGGAAGGGGAACAGGACTCCAATGCTCTGAGTAGTGCAGCCAGTGCAGTGCGGCTCTGGGTAAGTGCAAGGAGGCAAGGGACTGTAGAGGTTACATTTACCTCGCTTAAGTGCAAGGTAGGCTGGCAGGCAGGACAGGAGTGACTGATCAAGAGAGAGCCTGGTACCCAGTGAGACTCTGGGGGTAGCCAAGCAGCCAGTGTATCACAGGTTGGCTCATGCAGTGTTCAAATCATAATTCATATAACTAGGCCTGGCTTCAAGTGGACTGCACCATCTGACCTTGAGGTGGGCACTGCGACCTGTAAGTTGTTTCTCTTAACATACGGAATTATATATTTGCAAGGTTGGTTTACAGTGGGCATTCTGTACATTGCAAGCAATTATTCTATGAAAAATTGTGTTATTTTAGCAAAATAAAGTCATACATTAACACGCATATTTGCATCAACTAATGCTAAGAAGGTCTGTGGGCGCTTCCATGTGTTAAAATCGTGCCAAAAATGGCCGTTTACACAATACATTGTGGCAAAAAGGTGGTTGTTTTGCCGCCACAATCCATGTTTGTGGTTATTTAGTGTCCAGCTCTCCCTGCCTGCTTTTCTTTGTTCTCACTGCTACAAACTTCTTCGCTTCATTGCTTTGTCGAGCATTTTGCCACAGAATGTATCAGCAAAGAGGAGTTTATGGTGTGCGCGTATTCCATAAGGAAGTATCGGTCCTCCTAATCTAAAGGCCTTGTGACTTTAAATGTGTACGTGCCGGCCACAGTCAAACCTCTTTAAAAGGTGTTAAATTACCAAAGGCAGATTTTTACCCGCCTTGAACTCTTTGGTTTGATGCAGTAAATATCCGGTATCAGGAAATATTATCCCCACCAATAATATCGCCATACATATGGTCGTGGGGTAAGGCCAGAGGCGATAATATTATTAGTGAGGATAATTTATGGGGTTATTGGTGATGGGTGTTGCGGGGATGTCCCCCGGTCTATTAAAAAAATTATGGGGATTGCGGGGGTGTCCCCCGCAGGTTCCATGGCTTAATATTGCTGCACAAATATGGCGATATCTTGTATGGAAATATTTTTACGGGGATATTAACACATGGAACCAAATATCCTTGGAGATTAATGAAGGTCAAGGCGGGCTTATTATGAAACATCTTTATTTTAATAAATGCACCACACAGCTGTCTCGGATGGGTTTTCCCAGCTGGAAGGGAAAGGGTCCCCAAAACAGCATTTTTAAATCGGTGCCCATGTGCCCTGTAGAACTTCTGCCAGCCCTGAAAACAGTATAGAGATAATGAACCTCATTACGAGGGGGGAGGTAAGTGATTACTGGCACCAGTAAGGGCCCCGGTGCTGGTAATCCCTTACCTCCCTACTACGAGTTCCCTTTGCGGATCCTTCCTTAACGCCTGTTTTTTACAGGAGTGAAGGACGGGACCCGCAAAGGGACTCTAGAGCTAATAACGTTAGCGCCTTCCCCATTCCCATTGAGCCCTATAGGGGCTCAAATGGGAATGGGGAATGGCCCTGGTGAATGGGGAATTACCGGTCCCTCCGAACTTGGAATGGACCGGTAATTGCTCCATTCACCAGGGCGGAGTCGGAAAGGGTTTTGGAGGCAGCCATGGAGCTGATAGCTCCATGGCTACCTCCAACCTCGTAATGAGGCCCAATGAGTAAGAAACATATAGGAACATTTAGGGCCTCAATACACGGAAGGCGGTGAACCATGGCGCTATTAGCGCCATGGTTCATGCCGGTAAAATACCGGCACCGCCTTGGTGGAAAGGGGAATTACCACCCCATTCCAAGGTTGGCGAGGCGGTAATTCCCCCTTCCACCATTGCCCTTCCCCATTCCCATTTTTGCCCCATAGGGCTCTATGGGAATGGGGAAGGCACTAATTACGGTACCGCAAATTGCGGTACCGTAATTAGCTCCACTGGTCCCTTTGCGGGTTGGTTTTTAACACCTGCAAAAAGCAGGCGTTAAATTCTCCAACCCGCAAAGGGACCTCGTAGTAAGGCGGTAAGGATTTACCGGTACTGGTAAAATACTGGTACCGGTAAACCCTTACCACCTACCGTGTAATGAGGCCCTTAGATACAAAAGTCTGCAATGATAACCATCTCTTATTTCTCTAAAGAACCATCATGTTTCTGAAGGGGTGAACATTCAACAATCTCCCCTGTATTAGGTGGAACTTGTTATGAGGCACTTTATAGGAAGAGAGAACCTAGGAAATAGGGAAAAGTGAGGCTTGTTCACAGGGCACTTTAATAGCCTCCACCAAAAGTGAAATATAAGCGTTGTTGTCCCTTGCCATGTATCAAAAACCTGCTCAGAATGGTGGCATCCAATCAAATTTAGGTCGACCAAATTTACCTCTTTCAATGTTTAATCACTGAAACAACATAGAAGCACACGCTACATGCAATGTTGCTTTTGACTATATTAATGAAAATATGATGGAAATGGAATTTTGGCAAGAGGGGGCGGGGAGATTCATGACCCAAGAATAAATATCAGACAAACAATTAAATAAGTCAGCGCCCTTTCACCAACAATGTATTAAAAGAAGCCTTATTCTGCCCATACAAGTACGATAACAAACAACAAAACTAAAGTGAACCGTGGGTGTCAGAGGTCATGTATATCCCACTGTTCTGGAAAGGCTTTTATTTCGGTGAAAATCATTATGCAACATCTAAGACTGCCAACTGAGTGCCATGTTATTGAATACAGCAATTTAGACGGCATTGTTCAGTGAATTCTACTTTTCATAAATCTAATTACTGTAAAAGAAGTACTCGAGCCTGGAAACCAGAATACATTGTGAATAGAGATAATCATGCTTACTGCCATACATGCCAAGGAGCAGTATTAGTGTATGAGTGAGTGGGTGTTAAGGCCATGGTTCAGTGGGACACTCAACACAAGGCAGCCTTTGCAGAACGCAGGCATTTTGTTGCAATCAGCAAATCTACAGGAGAAAGCTGCACTCTGTCACTTGACATTGACAGCTAGAGAATAAGCAATTTACAGAAGAGTGCTTATCGGCAATGCTTGTGCTCGGTAGGCTGGACGCAATTCCAAATAAACAGGGCCTGGTCATGCAACTTTGTTGCTCTAGGCAAACGTCAATTCTGCCGCCCCCCTCAGCATCCCAACATTTGCATGACCTGCCACTTCAGGTAAATGCAGCATCCTCACATAGTGTGAAGGACCTACAACTTTCCCTTTAGTCCTACTGTTTAAAACCTTCTTTTGACAGAGTGGCTGGAATAACATGAAGCTTGTTACCTTTTACCATACGCAAGAAGCAACACCGGATCTTGTAGTGATGATACCTTTATTAGGCTAACTCATATTTCTGTCCTCTACTGACTGTGGTCTTGGAAGCTAGCAGACAAGAATATGATGTATCTTATTAATTGTACATCTCTGCAAGATCCTGTTTTTTTATTTGCTTTTCTAAAAACGCAGAGATGTACTTCATAAAATAGTAAAAGTAAAACACACATAACATCTCTTTCACTATGGCAGAAACAGAACTTGCCGTAACAAATAGAATGGAAACAAAGATCATAGGTCAAGCATGACCATCCCCACCCCCACATGCCCAGACAGTACAGCAAGAGTAGGAGCACTGTGAGCTTCCACCTCTCCACCTCTCAAAAAGCAGAGAATAGGTAACAGTGTTAAGCTTCCCTCAGGCATTAACCTGTACAACACCAGAGTGGCATTATACTTGGCCTTAAGCAACAGAAACAACACTGGACACAGACGTGCACGTTTTCTTCTCACGTAGGCAGTCTAGCATGAGCTGCAACTTTGCAAGCCTCTGCCACCGAGAACAGCGGCAGCACTACAACTTCCCTCATCTTGTACACACAGAACAAAAAACAACATGAGTATCACTGCAATAGTCCCCCTGAAAAGAAGAGAGGTACGGGATGTGCAACCACTATGCAACTTACCCTCGGTTAGGTGGGTCCGGTGGTGGCTAGTGAATTTTTAAAGTGGTCATACATAGTTTTCTTGACCAAAACAAAAAGATGTTTTGGGGATCACACCCAAGAAATCTAGTAAGGTAATACATTAAAATGGTGCATTGTAAGACACTGGTTTAAGTATGAGAATTTACCATCAGTCCTTTGGGTGGTCACATGAAATATTTCAATAGAATCCAGGTGCCCACACTACACAGGAGCATTTTGCACCACATGTCCATGCTGGCCCTCCCCAAACAAAGCCATGTGCCTTTGCCAGAGTATATGTGAGCACTGGCCACATATTACATGTTTTCATATATTTTGTTCCCAACAAATATCATCAGGACTGTCTCAACAATAATTGCCATCATTGGCACTGTAAAGCCTATGTTCATCCTGGTAGTGCCCACACAATATTATGAGGCCGGTCACACGTATATATGATAATGTTGACTCTCCTCCGTCATGCTGCTTTTGCCCAAAGCATAGCACAGTCACAGCAATAAAGGACAGTTTTGCCACCTTATGATGCGTGCGCCCAATGAATATCACGTGGCCAGTCACAACGATACATGCACGTGCTGCTCCCTTATCTTACTGTGAGTGCACCCAAAGAATATCATGCAGCCAGTCACTTTAACATATGCCATCATGGACTAATTCATTGATGCTATTTATGCCTAAAGAATATTATGGGTACAGTCACAACAATGTATGCCAGGGTTGACCTGCCTTTTAATTCTTCTCGTGCCAGAAGAATATCATGTAGCAGGTCACAACATACATATATGTCCATGCTGACCCCCTTGGCTATCATGCTTATTTTGCCAAAGAAAGCAATGGTGCTTAAGTAAATGTATGCCAGCATTTGTATAGCAAATCACATTTTCAAGCCGTTTTTGCCCATTCTCTGACACATTTGATTTTCTCTACAAAAGTTTGAATAGTGCAGCAGTTTCTGAATTTTAGGAAACACTGGATCAGGGATGTACCGGGAATCAAAAGTGCCATGGCCATGTTTTTCATAGGACTCCCATATTACAATGTGCAAACAAGCGAGACCCCTCTAAATAGGGCTTGGGGGTTCTCTTACAATATGGGTCGGAATAGTGCATTTTATAGCGTATCTGTCTCATTAAGGATCACAAAATAGAAAATCATAGCACAAAACTTTCATATAACATAAGTAAAGAGAGAAGAGCAACATACTGGAAGCTTTATAACAAATTCGTCCTAAAAGGGGCCAGGGTGCAGAAGCCCAACTTGAAATCTCAAGAGTTCCCTGTAGGTGAGTCCAGCACTGCACTGGATGCTTTGATGAACCATGTGTCAGAGAAATCCCTCTCCAAAGCTTAATTCAAGGGAAACATCAGTAATCTCGGTTAAGCAAGTGCTCTTCGCATTTGAGCATTGTCAAAGCCAACAGTTTTAGATTATGTACAGGTGTAGGATAGGGTTTTCAAGACACGGCCATACTGGTACCACTTGGTGAAAAGATGGCAACAGCTGGCAAATGGTGGAAGTACTGGGGCAAATAATGCCAGTCCATGGCAAATGCTATGTCATGTCTATAAAATAATCACTATTTTCTTTGCTAAAGTTACTTTTAATAGAAATTGAATGCAAGCACACACACTAGTTACAAATCAAGTGCCAGAAGATACACTTGGTTATGCCATTTCTATTATTTTAGGATCTGATTCACAACTGCTGCCCAGTCATTACCGTTCAGACAATTGCTTGCAGATAATGGCAGCACTCTGCAATGCAGAAGGGGAATTCAAAAGGGTGAATGATGATGCAGAGGGATGAATAAAATGCCAATAGTCACCAGAGCCAATCACAGTAATTCGGGATTAGTGGGTGACTGGGCAGTTGTTCTTAAAAAGTAAAATGAACACAATCTGATCGGCGAGGCCGAGATGCAGACAGGATAACATGTGGCAGTGGGGCAGCTCTTGGAAAGATATGCTGTGCAGAGGAGCAAGTATATTGGATGCTTTGCACCACAAACTTTAGCATTGGCATTGTGTGCTTTTTTGTAAAATGTCTGCAGCCCAATTAAGTTGTTTCTCACTCGATAGTGAAGCTCAGTAGGAATTTTCATTTCACACTTAATTGTGTGTGGTCTAAGCCAGCTCATTCATGCTTACTTTCGAGGATACATTAGTTAGCCCGGAAGTGCCCCTGCAAGTGCCTGTGAGGAGCCTGTGTGGAGCCTGGAGGGAGCTGTCTGCTTTGTGTTTTCTGCTTGCCTCTACATGCTGTTCCTGCTCAAAACCACGTGCCCCCTAGTCCATCATGTTTACTTTTTCCCCCTGGAATTGCCCTTGCAAGCCCCTGTTGAGCCTGTTTGGCTCTTGGGGCACGGTCGCCTATGTAACCTCCAATCTCTGAAAATAAATGCTGCAGTGAGTGTAAACTCCATGGTAAAAATATTTTCTTTTGTTGTGTTTTTTGTATGTTTTTTGTATGTGCCTTGCACAGCCGTAATTAAATCTGTAGATGTTTATCTGCACTGTTTGGGAGTTAAGTGGAGGAATAATTTGAATGTTTTCTAACTTGGATACTGTTTTTTCACCTCAATAGCCACCCTGGAAATGTTTACGGCGGTCTAAAAACCTGCCATCTACTTTTACTGACTCTTGCCGTAAGATACGTCTTTACCGCGGGTAACGCTACGGGGCTCAAATGGGAATGGGGAGTAATAATTACCGGCACCCAGTGATGGGCAATCACAGGGTCCGGTATTTAGCGGCACGGCTACCGCCTCAGTCATAACGAGGCCCAGTATCTCAGAGAAACGAACACAACATTTAACACCAGAATACATATTATATAAATAATACACACTCATACAACGATTGCACAGTTCCTGTTCAGAAACTCTAAACACATCGTTCCTGTATTTAATAAAAGAGTGTCCTTTAATGGATTTCTAGAGTTTCAGAGTCCATAAATAGGTGCTTCATAGTTTTCATTACAATATCACCACAAAACCTGCAAAAACCATTGTGGCCAGGAATTCCAGTTCGAGCCCCGGTAATTAAATGTAATAAGCATATAATGTCTAGTTACACCAGCCACATAATAAGCACATCGATATTTCGGTTTGCAACGTTGTTCGCAAATGTATGCCAACAATCTAGTACTATTTTTCCTAGTTGCCTTTTGCACCCTCAGCTGCTCGTTGTCAGCAGATTTCAATATTTGATTGACTTTATATTTGAATTTGGCATGAACAGTTTCAGTCAACTCCGTGCGAAAAATAAGACCGGGACAAACAGGATATATTCGTATTGTAACTTTTGTTTAGCGTGATTGCACCTATAGAGGAGAAGCAGATTGTGGGTGAATACGTGTACCAGTGCATCAGGGCCTAGATACCTGTTCCTTGGCGGGTAATAAACTATGCAAAACAACCTTCACATTTTTTACGATTGCCTTTGACGTTTGTTTGACATTTTTTTTTGGGTTTTGATGCAAAATATGTCCGGAATCGCTGCCATACAGAGGAGGAGGAAGCGTTTCAGGAATCAAAACAACTAGTTGGGAAGGAAACCGCCAATTAAATCTATGATTGTGAGTTGTAGTTGCGTTCCACCTATATACAATGAGGGCTTTTTTGACTTTCTTTCTACCAATCAGTAGCTTCTGAACATTAAGCTCTGTGCCTGGGATTCCATGTGAGGAGGGGCTTGCAGAGTAATCTTCTTCCTTTTGCTGGTATTGCGGAGATGGACTGCTGCATCCCGAACCCTGGTACTGGCAGGGCCCATCCAGTATGCCCCCCTTCCTCACCATGCCCATCCCCAGCAGTATCGCTGCAATGTTCTGTAAAGCATCAGCTCAATAAAAGCACTGGCTGCTCTGTTTCCTTTTTGGTTTGGGCTATTTGGTGTCGCTTGGGACGCCTATAAACCAAAACTATTGAATTACAGAACAGATAGGGAGGAATGGCATTTGAGGAGGGACACCCAGCCTGTAGTTGTTATTTGGTTATTTGCCCACCTATTGACTGCCCATTGCCATGCTAACCCTATTTCCATTTCAACCCAGTTCTTGCCCCTCTCCACACAAAACACCTCTGCATGGGAACACTTTGAGCTCACTTTAATCAAGCCTTACCATCAAACAGTGCCCTCAAAGTGCTTGCCAATGTTTTTTCAAAGCAGTCTTATGAGATTTAATGACTTGATTGGAGGTGTAAACCCGCTACTGGCATAATAAAAATGTCTTAACCAGGTCTGCCTTCAGCCACTTGATCTATAAGTCAAACAAGCATTGACAAAGCCAACACGTTTGCTGCATATGTATTAGGCATTTGCCAGGCACTGCTATTAGATGCAGAGGTCTCTCATGTTGTACCTGCTAGGTAACACCATTATGGCTGTGTCTTTCCCATACCAACACAAAAGCCCAAACTGTTGGCATTACAAATGCTTCTTTAACTCTGGTGTGAAATAGGACTAGTTCTCATCCCACCCACCCCCTCATTCTAAGCATATAGTTTGCTACTGCCTTTCCTTTTTTTTCAATTCTGTCATATAAATCACCTCACCTTACACCAGGCCAGCATTTTACACTACCGCCCCATATATCCATCCCATATCACCATATCACCCCAAAATAACACAATTCTATGGCATCACACTGCCATCTGACACTACCGTGACACAACTCCGCCACTCCAAACCACTACCACACAACTCCACATAATTACCATCACCCCTTAGGCTCTACCCCTGAAACTAATTTCCACAACTGCACACCACCAACACAACACTCCACACCACCACACAACTCCACATCACTCCACACCACCATATCACTACCCTTCTACTCTACCAGTTCACCCCATTAATCCATACCACCACAACAAAACTCCACATCACAATTCCAAACCTCCTCTATAACACTCCATATTACCACTGCAACACGCCAGTCCCCAAATCCACACCACCACTACACCAAAAACACATTCACAGGCCCCTACACCTCCACACCCAGACACTTTAATAACTCTACAACGCTACACCCCCTACCAGCACACCAGCACTCTACCACTCTACAGCACTAGCACTTCAAACCACCACCTTATAACTCAACCCCACCTCTTCACACAGCTACTACTCCACTTCACACCACTCTACTATACCACCAATCCACACCAGTAAACGATCATCACGCCCCACACTGCTATACCCTGCTATACCCCAAATAACACATGACCCTGCACCATACAGCCACTCCACACCACAACATCACCACACCACCACTGCATACAAACACACCATGCCAACATCAATGCACACCACCATCTTTCCACTTCACACCACCACTCCACCAATTTACACCACAATACATGGCCTCTAAACTGCCACTCCACAACACCACCCCTACGTCTAACATCCATAAACATTCACACCTTTACAACCCAACTACCAAACCCCAACAACTATACCCCCCAACTAGCATAACCCATCAACCACCACTCCCCACCCATCCACACCACCACACCACTCTACAGCACCACATGACTATACCACTATTATAAATGACTGTCACACCCCTGGTGTATCACACAACTCCCTAACCACGGAAGCCAGATACAGTGACCCCTTCCACCTTGGTTGACATGGTTTCCTGATTTGAGTATCTACAGGCACCACGAGTCAGCCAATGGGGGACAAGAGTGTCAGGGAGAGGTTGTGGATGGGTAGGGGGTGTTTAGGGTAACTGGGAAAGGGTATTGGGAGTTCACCACATGACACAAACATGGAACCAAACTTACATGTCAACCTTGAGTTCTAAGAGATACGTGCCCTTCTTAATTAGAGCACTGACCCCTTTGGTTTTGCATGTCTAATCATGCCGTAAGAAAGTTGCAAACACAAGCACATGGTCATGAAATGAAACCATGATTCTGTGTCAAACATACATCAATGAACAGACATGCAGGCGCTATGCTTCTTAATTAGCACCACCTACCTGTGTGCCTCTCCTTCTTATTGAGGCACTTGAACAGATTTACACATAACAATTGACGTGAACAGTAATGCCTTGAAATGAGACGTAATAGACACATAAGCAGCAACAACATAGCCTTACTTGACACCATGAACCTGCTCCATGCTCACAGTCTGTGAGCGTAATTTAGTCCTAAAGAAAGAATGATGGTCTGCCCAACGTTAGTTAATATGGCGTGAGGCAGAACATTCAGTGCAGTTAAAATGCAAGTGTGTCCCCATTGTAGTGGAATGCTCTTAAGCGAGTCTTCAAGCAATGCGAACAGCACCAAACAACACTAAGTTACATGCTTGTGTCACATGTGTTCCCCTAAGCACTTATCTGAGGCCTGGGGTGGCATGCCGGCTCCTCCCCAGGCAGTGATTATCCAGCATTGTACGGTGTTCTGCCGTGCTCCTGCTCCTTCTCTGTGAAGAACGGAAAGCTGCTAGGGGAAGCAATGTTTCACCGCCGGCCCGAGTTCACGTAAAGGGGAATCCTCCACATGCATATCTGCATATCAGCTGCCTCCGGCTCGTGCCTACCACGCCAACATTCACCAACAGGCAGCACGGGCCGAGGAAGTCCTTCCTTAAATAGCAGTTGGCTGCACCTGCCTCATTCCAGCGAACTAGTATGCAAAGGATCATGGGGATTGTAGTTTTCAACCCCTTTTTGCACCAAACACTCCTTTAACACATGTTTTCACACCTTTCAAAGTCAAAAGCCCCTTTTTAGTCACAATGACTACCCCACACCTTCACAACTGCACACCACCACTCCACAACACCACCCAGCACCACCACTCCATACCACAAAAATGCTCCACAACACCACACTAGCACTCACTTCACACCACCATGGCACCATTACACCCACACGCCTTCTCACTCCCCTACACTGCCACACCCCAACCACCACACCACAACTCCATAGCACCACCCCAAAATGCCAATATACATCACCAATCCATCCCACCACCCATTCACCTTTCCTGACACCTCTCTACCTGACACGCCCTTCCTCACCGCTCTCTATCTACACCCACCTTTCCTCATCTCTTTTTACTACCACTGCCCGACATGCCCTTCCTCACCGCTCTCTACCAACACCTACCTTTCCTCATCTCTCTTTACTACCACTCACCCTTCCTCATCTCTCTCTATTCCCAAACTCTTTACAACCATTCTAAACCTTTTACCATGCCTTTCTACTCTCTACCCACACACCTTACCTCTCTCCTATTTATGTTACCCCACTCAATTCCCACCCACCTGCGACCTTACCACATGCTATCATATCTCACTCTTTTCTCCCCTCAACTTCCTTTCTTCACCCCTCCCCACCACCCTACAATGCCTCCCTATACCCATCCATCCTACCTCCCCATACATCTTCCAACCAACCAACATAACCTAGCACACCTCTACCTTACCCCAGATATCCAAGGTCATCTACATCTACCATATTCAACCCTGTCTACTGCCTCCCACCTTAGCCCATCTCTTCTGCCCTAGCACAACTCTACCCTGCCACCCTACAGCAGCTTCAAAATCACTATGCTTAAATGAATTGTTCCAAATATGTCTGCAAGCTAGTATTTGCTTACACATATCATTAGTAATACAGCATGTAAAAATACTTCTTTACACTACTTCAAAGAGTTATTTCTACTATGTCTGGTATTACTTTACTTGAATTTCTAATGTGCTGAAGGTACACGAAAGGTTACGGCCGCACACATAATTAATGCATACAAACACAAGAGTACAGGAAATCTGAATTTGTTTCAGGTGTGATGTGGATTTCTCTCAAAAAGCTCCCAGTGCCTAATAGAATAAGAATGTTTGCTTCTCTTAGATCCAAGGGAAGGGCATTCCATGCCCTAGGAGCCGCTATGCTAAATTCTTCCTTAAGGGCTTTACTGGATGTACATCAGTGTGTTCTCAATAGGTGGGTATTGCTGGATCGCAAATCCCTCTGTTTCTGTTTATCCACTACGCCTTCCATCAGATACATTGGCATACACCCCACGTGACATTTGTGGATGTTTAGAAGCAGTATAAACTGCACTCTTGCCTCTACTGGGAGCCAATGTAGACTGCGCCTAGCATCGAACACGTGATCTCTCCATTTCAAACACTTCACTACCCTAATTGCGCTATTCTGAATCACTTTTAGACAATTGATCTCAGATTGTGGGGTCCCCATAAGAAAACTGCAGAAGTAGTCAATTTTAGAGCCAGTTATTATGGCTCTGGCTATTGTCTCGGCGTTATTTTGTGAGATTAAAGGCTGGAGATGGCGATAATAGCTTTAGGTAGTATGTGGATGAGGAGACCAAGTTACTCACTTGGGATTTCATGTTTAGATTCTGATTTAGTGGAATGCCCAAAGTTTTGCATTTCTTCTGAACCTCAATCTTACAGTCTGCGGTTTTAAAGCTATTAAATAAAGGTCCCAAAGGCCAGTTTCTTATTTGTTTGGCTTCCGTTTTTTCACTGTTTAATGCTAGCCCATTCTGTTCCATCCAAATCTGGATTGAGTCATATACCTTATTGATCTGAAGTTCGGCCGTGCTATGTGCCCCCAAGAGCAGTATGACGCACTGTTTGTCATCCGCGTAATTAGAGAAAATGATGCATTTGTGCTCTAGCATGTCAAAAAAGGGGGCCAGGAAGATATGACACAAGGCAGGGGAAAGACATGCACCCTGCGGAACACCATAGACTAAGGCCACCAGTTCAGCCTCTGCTTCTCTGCTGACTACCCTACTTTGCCTTTCATTCAAAAAGGATCCAATCCATTGAACAGCCTGCTCTGAAAATTATACAACGTCCATTACCTGGTGATCAAGGTGGTGTGATCAACCAAATCCAAGGCCACAGAAAGATCGAGGATCATTAGCAGCGATGCTTGACCATTGTCCATGGAATCTAACAATTTAGATTTTAATTTAAGGAGAGCTGTCTCTGTCCCATGATATTGTGTGACGATGGATTGATATCTATTCAGTATTTGGTGATTATTCAAGTGGGATGAGATTTGGTTATATTCAACCCTATCAAGAATTTTTAGAAGAAATGGGGTGTTTGTGATCGGCTTATAATTTGTTGGTGTTCGGGGGCATAGGTCTGTTGCTCACATTGCTTGAAGGGAGCTATCTGAAGGCACAGGGGCTAGGATAAGCAAATGTAGGTAAATTCAGAGTTTCCTTTGGAGGCCTGTGTCAATTATAGTGCTAATAAAGCAGGTTAGTGCTGTCAGCAGCAGATACAAACATTACTAGTTTGTGAGAGAGGCATTGTTCAGTAAACAGACAGGCACTGGAAATGTTAAGTCAACAGTAACAGCTCATGAGGCAGGAAAAGGTCAGTAAATTGTCAGGGGTTGTCCACAGCAGAGACAACAATAGCAATGTGTGAGGCAGGAGCGTGTTGAAAAACATGCAAGAGGTGGCAGGAGGGCAGGGATTGTTATCATCATCATAAAACAATATTTGGATTTTTCCATGAACAGTTTGTTTATGTTTGTTTGTTTAATAATTTGGTATTGCGCACCAAACCCTTGGGTAGCCGGGCGCAGCAATATACACAAGAAATCTTATGCTTAGTTACAGTACTTGGCACAAGTATATACAACAGAGATGTTTGTTTTGTTTGTTTGTTTATTTATTGTGCACACCGGACCCTGAGGTAGCAGGGCGCATGTCACAAGAGGGCTTACAGCTTGGTTACTGAAGTTACAAATTTACAGAGCATGGTAAAAACAATTTTCTTATCTCCACATGGTGAAGGAAAGGCAGTAAAGTACATACCGTATAGTACAAGTATACAGAGCAATGTAAAAACAATTTTCTTGGCTCCACAGGGTGAAGGTAAGGCAGTAAAGTATATATACAAGACAGTATGCAGACAGTAAGTCATCATATAGCAGACGTTTACATAATAGCAAGTGTATAAACAGGTACAGTACAGAATGAGGTTACATAGCATTCTCAGTAAGCCATTTTATTGCGTTCTTTCTGAATTTGTTGAACGTTTGGTCAGATCTAAGAGTGTGAGGTAGGGAGTTCCACAATTGAGCTGCCCTGACTGGGAGGAAGCTGGATCCTCCAATAGTGGTCAGTTTAAATCTGGGCACTATCAAGCAGTTGGGACTGGCTGTTCTTGTAGGTCTAGTGGAGTTTTTTCTAGTAAAACTTTCTGTTAGGTAACGAGGGGCTTTGTTATTTAGGCATTTGTGGATGAGGGAGGCAGATTTGAGGTTGGTTTTTTCCTGGGTGGAGAGCCATGTGTGTTTCTGTCTTGTTTCAGAAATGTGTACTCTTTTAAGAATACTTAGGGCCGCTCTAAGTGCATTGTTTTGGAGCACTTGTATTCTGTTGCAGACATACATAAAAATACAGAGCATAGCTTAGAATGTCAAGGGACACTAACATGTGTATCTGTATGGACATATATACAAATCATATTTATACCATTTACATCATATAATTTTGTAATTATAAAGCACATACAAGCTTCTAGGTGCTCATGCATGCAAAGTTACCTAGAGTTCAGAATTAGTTCTCAGATGCTGGTTAGGTGGGGGCCAGGTGTAGTAGGAAAGGTGTGGATCTAGTTATGTGTCGTTGGCACACAGCCATTTGAGTGCCTTATGTCTGAATTTAGGGTAAGGTTGTTCAAGTCTAAGGTCAAGTGGTAACTTATTCCAGCATTGCACAGCTTTAACTGGAAAGCTAGTACCTCCCGCTGTCGATCGAACCTAGGAGTCTCTAGCATAAATGTGTTAGCAGATCTTGTAGGGCGGGTGGCTATTCTCCTAGTAATTTTTTCCATTAGGTAAGGAGGAGCTAGGTTGTTCAGGCATTTGGATGTAAGGGAAGCTGTTTTGAGGAGGATTCTATCTGTTATCTTCAGCCAGTTGACCTCTTTTCTAAATTTAGTAATATATCTCTATAAGGGATGTCCAATGTTGCTCTCAAGGCATTGTTCTGCGGTCTTTGAATTTTATCCATGATATATTTGTTGGCTCCTGAGTACAGGGCATTTCAGTAGCCTAGTCTTGATATAATCAGAGCATTGGCTAGAGTGATACAGCTGGCCCTAGAGAGGTACGGTCTGGATGCTCGGATAAAAATGGGGTGTTTGTGATCGGCCTATAATTTGTTGGTGTTCGGGGGCATAGGTCTGTTGCTCACATCACATTGCTTGTAGGTAAATTCAGAGTTTCCTTTGGAGGCCTGTGTCAATTAGAGTGCCAATAAAGCAGGTCAGTGCTGTCAGCAGCAGAGACAAACATTACTAGTTTGTGAGAGAGGCATTGTTCAGTAAACAGACAGGCACTGGAAATGTTAAGTCAACAGTAACAGCTCATGAGGCAGGAAAAGGTCAATAAATTGTCAGGGCTTGTCCACAGCAGAGACAACAATAGCAATGTGTGAGGCAGGAGCTTGTTCGAAAACATGCAAACATGCAAGAGGTGGGAGGAGGGCAGGGATTGTTATCATCATCATAAAACAATATTTGGATTTCTCTATTAACAGTGAAATACACATATATAAAACAACCATACATTACACAATACAACAGGCTTACATTCCTGACAATCCTCTCCATATAATTACACTTAAAGCAGATGTTATTACTCGGTTCAGATACTAGTTTGCTCATGATAGCTTGGGTCCTGCACCATGCATGATGTGCAAGCTCGTATTAAAAGCTCTACTTATAAACCCAGCCAAATTATATAAATCTGGGCGCCCTCAAAATTAATTACAGCACTCACAACTCCCTTGCCCAACCTAATATGATGACCAAAGCATTATGGGTTTAACCATTCCTTTTGCTCCTTGCTGTTGTACTGGCAAATCATGAGGAAATGAGCCAAGTCCTCATCCAGCTCCATGCCACATTGACATTATTGTGGAGCCTTCAACCAGCTTGTCATTTTGAGTTTGGGGAAAAAATTCAAGCTGACCATAATTAGCAGCCTCCTGCAAACTGGGTAGTTTCTTTAACAATAGGACCAGGACTCGATGCATGCAATTCTTCAGGTCTGCGTACATGTCCAAAAAGGCTAAGGATTATATTTATTCTACGTTGGACTCAAGAGCCCTTGTTATGGTCCACATGTTGATGTTTAATGTGACATGCTTCAAGGTACCCTTGGCAATGTTGACCCCACTTGCAGCTTTAAAATTGTGCCAAAGACTACATCCATTCCTGTACCAAGCATGTTTGTCCATGGTCTGAAATGCCTCCACTTCTGACAACCCTGCAACCATCTTTCTTGTGTGGCCTAGTTGTAGCTTTGTAAATTAAGATACACATCCGGACTGTGCTAATACATCCACGCTTTGGACACCCCGCTCAAACCCAAAGGTACTGCTTGGGCTGCAAGGTAGACAGGCCAATAACTGCCTCAGAAATCTATTATGTGCTGCCTCCAGAGGTTTGTAGTTCTGGTTTCTCCATACTTCGCTTCCATATAACATTATTGACAATACTTTCAACTTAAGTAGGAGACGGGTGGGCATCACCTCTGTATAATATAACATAGAGATAATATCTGATAAAGTAAATAATTTGACAATGTTCAAGGTGCAAGCCAGCAAATCATCCACCTACTGGATGATATAATAAAAGTGAGAGCTCAGGACTGAGGGGATTAGTCCAACATTCGGACTGCACGCTGTTGAATAGTAAGAACCACTATTCAAGTTCAAAAGAACATTACAATGGTGAAGAAAAGGTATTTCATTATCAAAATTCAAAAAAGATGATAACTGTAATGAATCATATTTGGTAAAACCATCTTTAATATATAAACAGGCAGACACCAATGACTGATGCATTTAGGACCACAATTGGTCCTTCTTCCGGTGAAGTCAGAGTGAAAGAGAAGAAAGGAAGAGAATTGAAAGGTTATATCAAAGTGAAGAAAACCCATCAAAAATAAATACAATTATACCAGACGGCATAGGTTTGCATTCATGCCACCCATGACCAGTACGCTACTGCTCAACCCCTCTGAAGTTGCTTCAGACAGAAATTATCTCAATTCCTCTTGTGTTATATTGTCAGTTTTGGTTGGGAGTATATGTTGACCACATATATCTTGTTCTGAGACTTCAAATCATGCCAAGCTAGTGATAGAATGATCATTGAACTAAAGTTTGGGGGAAGCCTGGTCACCTTCAGCCCTCCCCATTCTTGGATCATAGTGATCAAACCTCCCTTGTGTCTGCCTAATCAGGTTTCCTGTAAACAGATGATGTTAAATTTGGTTAAATAGTCAATCCAAACTGTGTCATGCAATTTATTTGCAACTCCTGAGGTATTCCATGAGATTATACCTATAGCCCACCCCTTTCCAAATTCTCTAAGCTCTTATTGCTCGCTGGGGGAGTGACTCGTTAAGCATAGTATCACTTTTGTAGCTTAATGCTATCATACACGCTATCTGCTGCATAGCTAGACACAGCAGACTTTGCCATTGTGTCAATCCTCAGCAAACGCTTGTACAACTTGCCATTGGTAAGAATGATGATGCTGGGCCTAAGATTAGCTGACAAAATATGAACCACCTGCCAATTGGCACTTTGGTTTTGAGCGTCCTCATGGGAAGATGTTAGTGCAAGGATAATGGGATCAAACCATGAGTCTTGGTTATGGCTCCGCTCAGATTTAACATCTAAAAATAGCTCAATCCCTTTCCGAGACAACACCACTCTACATTGTATCAGGAAAGCACAGATATACAGGTGTTGAAGCCAACTTGGCGTTACAACCCTGGCAGAACATGCAGGGATTACTATCACTTTGTGAGTTAAGTGCAGCTCATTAAATAGAAATCAGATGACAAAAAGTGTAGTAAAAAAAACAGGTGAGGCATGTGAAGGATGATTGGAGGTCAATTTGTCACAAACACTGGTAACGTGAGCCAAGGGCATGCAATATTATTAAGGAACAGTGTGAGCTAGCAAAGAAACATTAAAAGAAATATAATATGGTGGTAGAAAATGGAAGAATGTCCAAACAAAGTTCTACAAAATAATAGCAGTGTTTAATTAAACTAAAAATATAAGCTTACTAATGGAAACACTGATAACCCATCACTGTAAAGGACGACACAGAATATGCAGACCTTTGAATGAAGGGGGCAGTGTGGTTCTGAAGACAGGGGTGTCCAGGTGATAGTGTCTGCAGTAATGTTCAATTTCAAAGGACATGTCTTTGAAAGATATAAAGTGGGATGTTAAATGTCTGTAGAGCCCTTAAAACCAGGCCCACGTTACAAAATTATTATGAATGCATGTACCTTCATTGTGGATAGCTCAACAGAATTGAGCTGAGGTTCTTAGTGTTTTCCAATGGGTTAAGTCAGCATCATGACTGTTAAGGTGGTTCAATGTGGTACAGCGAGGTGGTGTGGTCCTTTAGCAGTGATCCACTCGAGTCAAGTGAAAAAAAAACGGCAGCCGACGTTTGACTAGGTACTTTGAAATGGTTGATTGGTTCAGTACGGTCCAGTCAATTTTATATGTCTCTGCAGTGGTGATAGGCTCAAAGACAGCTGGCTCACATTCAGGTTATGGTTGAGTCAGCGGTTTCCTCAAAATGATTCCAACGAGCAGTGCACATAAAGGGCAGTTCTGGGGTCCTGCAGTTGATTGGACATAATTAAAAAGAGGTCAAGTTGACCCAACGGCCCAGAGCTGTTCCGTGGAGTTTTCGGTTCCTGGGGAACTTCATCCAGAGTCTCAGGGGACAAGCAGAATCCTTTTTTCTACATTCTAAGAGAGGAAGTTTGCCATAAAGGTGGTACAGGGCTACCAATTTCCATGAGTAGGCCCCTTGTTACTTGTGTCCATACAGCAGCAAGGCCTTGTCCAAAAACCAGTTCACCCTAAATGGTCTTCTGGTATGCATAGGCTAGGGTCTTGCTACTTGGAGTCTTTACCTACACCTCTTTGGCAGATGGCATATGGTCGACAATACTCCCCAAAAGTTCCAGGTGAGAAATGTGTCCTCTCTTGTCCAAAGATGATTCAAAGATGATTAAAATGAAGGAGGGCTGTACCCCGTATAAACTCAATTTGCCCTAGTAGATTGGTCCATTTAAAGCCTTCTATAATTGTCCAATCTTGGCTGCTGTGACCAGCATTTTTTTTTTGTAATGTCAGGCGCATAGTGTATTGCCTGCAGAAAGTCCAGAGGGGACACAACGCATGTGAGTGGCCTAAAAGATTCCCAGATAGTGGTACACTTCTCTAGAGTGTAACTTCTCTCCTGGTATACTCTAACTCCACCCTTTCTTCTGTCTGTTTCATATCAAAGAGATCCTGTTGTGGCCACTCCTTTGTCATAGCAGAGCTTTCATTTGAAGCACTGCTCTCTATCTTATTCCCTGTGGTTATGTCTTGCCATCTTCGGAAGTTGGCATGCCTTGCAAGAGAGAACAAGAGAGGTTTATAGGGATTAACTCAAATGGTTTGTTTGGGTTAAACTCAGTCCTAATCAGCTGATTCACAAAAAGCGCTGACATGTGAATGAGCCTCTGGAGCCAAGGCTACAAATAATATGACATCAAAGAGCTTTGACCAGTATAACATCATATTCCCATACGCCACCATTTCAAGCCAGACATGATTCTTATTGATGCATTATTCGAACTGCCACCAGGACACGGGTCACTGAATTATATAGAATTTGGATTATGGTTGCCCACATTTAAAGGTAGCCCCTGGCTGCTGAAACTCTGGGTTACAGATGGTTGTTTGCAGGTATGCACATATTACTCTGTAACCGCCATGTCACCACACTAAAACTAAAAGCAGCTGCTGGGAGTTTATAAAGACAGTTGTAGCATCGATAAAAGTTTGCTTTATATTGTTCATATGGACCATTATGAAGTGAGGACTAAGCATATAGCACTTTCTGAGATACAATTACTAGCATCATTTTGTATGAAAAATCAAATAAGATGAGAGTAGTACTTCCCCACAGATCACATTCAACCACGTGCCCTCCAGTCACAAATTGTTGATCACTTCCCTTCTAAAGGTCTGTCTCTTAATGGCGGTAAAAGTATCTACTAAGACCATCTGCCGTTGAGTGCTGTGATTCAGGCCTACCCTGGATATACATAGTCAATCTATGCCCAACACAAAACCTTTGGACTACTCCCAGGCATGGCCATTAACCACCTCAGAGGCATGTGGTCTGTTTTTTACATTAAAGTGGGAGACAGAAAAGTATGATTTCAACTTGTGCATAGCCGAGACACGACACATGCCACTTTTTCAATAATGGGCCATTTTCCCACTTTTTGTAAGTTGCCTGCTAATGTAGGCCAGAGACTGTCCAACCCCTTCTGATTGTAGCTGTGCTAATACTGCACCCTCCCAATTGAATTCACAGGTGTCTGACTAGATAATACATTAAGTCCATAATCTCTGAATTATAGAACTGGGATCACACTCAAACCATCTTTTAGGTTTCTGAAATATTGTTTGGCAGGTAGCAGGCCAAGTGAATTTCTGCGCCTTTTATATGGATGTTTATTCATTCAAGGGATGGGCAATGTTCCTCCCACAGCCCTTGACAAAATCAAGTAGTATCCATTGAGGCTAATGATTTCTTTCATCTGGGTTTGAATAGTAGGAATAACCTAATCCTGGAACACTTTTTCCTGAAGAGGCTGTTTCTTACCACCACTCACTTGGCAGGTGAGTTATAGCACCCTGTACTATCTGACATTTTGTAGCCTTGAAAGTCAAGTCCGAATTCTGCATGACCTGTAGCACCTGTTTCAGATAGGGTAGATCGTCTTCCCAGGTCTAGATAAATCCTGCAACATCATCTAAAAAGGCAATGCAAAATAGTTCTTTGGCAAATAGAACCTGGTTTACCACCCTCTGAAAGTTGACAGTGGTATGTCGTAACCCAAAGGGCATGTCAGTGAACTGGTAGTGGCCTCCAGTTGTGGAAAAAGCTGACCTCTCCATTGATTTGTCAGTTAAGACAACCTGTTTTACCCAGCCGTGAGGTCAAAGGCCTTGATGTACTTGGCAGCACTTAAAACATCAATAAGATCATCTGCACAAAGTATGTGAAGTGCACCTCTCTTGGTCACAGCAAAGTGCCATCTGGAGTCCACATAAAAAACAACTTCAGCCTATAGCTGGACATTTGAGTACTAAACCCCACAGTGCTACCACTTTTCCATCTCCTGTAGCTGCACGAGAATCATTGGACATTGGACTTGGGATCTGTACTTGGAGCGACCAGTGTGACCGGTCTCTCACATTCTCCAAAAGGAAGAGCCTTGTTGTCCAGGTCCTCAAGCCCCTCTTCTAAAGTGGCTTGTAGAGCTCTTGCTTGAGTGATCACTGCAATTATTTCAGTATCAGGAAGGTTACATGGAGGTTTTTACCCACCAGCTGAACGCTAGCATTGCCAATGCAGCTTTGGCTGAGTCCATCAAACCATTTGACATTGCAATCTGGGCCTTCTACGTATTGACCATCTTGCTGCCACTGTGTGTCTGAAAGATGTGACCCGACCAGCAGTGTTACCAAGGGAAAATGTATGATCTCAATTATGAAGCCATGCTGCAGCACTATCTGTGTATGCACAGGACCTGGATTCTCCTCTTAGGACCTGGAATTTGTATCACCTACAGCAAACAGATAACATTCAGGTACTCCCTGGCTTAATGAAACTTCTTCCGTTATGAATCCCACACTTACCTCTTCCACGAGATCAGCAATGACTATGGCTTGTTATGTTTGCTCTTGCAGGCTGGATCTCCCTTTCTGTCTGTCAATCTCCATGACAAACACATCATTTGGATATTTAGGGTGTGATGTCACAGGTACCATCACTCTTCTTTTCTGTGGAGTTTGACGAGCCATGTGACAGGGATTTCAATTCAGATTTGTGGGTGCCTTTCTTGGAAAAAGGGTGAAACTTGTGTCCTTTCTGTCCGTATTGTGTGTATTTTGCTCCAAAACTTTCTCATTTGGCTGTGCTCGACTGAGCCTTCTGCTGGACACAAGTACTCACATACTGGTCAGCATTCTTTGTAAACTCCCTTTGGTCTGTGATATTCATGTCCTCTAGATGTTGGTATAACTCTGCCTCGTGCTTTTTAAGAATATGCTTGCACACCACCAAATTAAACACTCCTTCAAATTCGTCAACCTCATTTCCAGTCACCCACCCACTCAGATACATAAGAGACAGTGTGGAAATCCCTTGAAAGTTTAAATGCCCCTTTATGTAAGTTTTCCAAAACTTCTCAGATATTGTTCTGAAATTTTGCAAAACTTCCCCAGGATGTCCATTTTTATTTTGGAATGAATATGCTTCTTCTCAGGAGGCAGTTGAATGAGAACATCAGTTCTGTGGGTCAATAAGCAGCTACACTATTTGTATTTATTGGAATTTATGTAGTGCTTTTTTCCAAAGCACTGAATAACGAAATTAAATACGGTACAGTAACAAATGTAAGTAATTTTAATCTGCAATATGAAAGGAAAACATATGAGCTTTGAGTCGACTATGGAAAATCAAGTGCTTCAAACCAATCAAAAATAGCTTTCAGCACCACATATAATTGTACAAAATCCTTGTGGATCTGGTGCCTGGCCTTGTCATTCCTCACATTAGGTCTGTTTGCAGAGCTCCCTCTACGCTGCAACTTTGAGCTAAGCAACATCACCCAATCACTGTGCCTCTGCACTTCATCTCAATGCACACGTGTGGCTACTGCCTCATTCCTCTCTTCCAGAGGAGGTTTCTAGTAGTAGCTCAGTAGCTCAGTTTCAGTAAGACTACCCTGAGACCTGGCTTAGACTTGGGACCTTAGGCAAGCCATACTACTGATACCCTTGGGCAGAATGGGGGAATAGCTATTAGTATTACTGTCCCTTTCCTCTGCTACGTCCCCACTTCACTGGGTACTTTGAAGACCATCACAGTATCCAAGTTCAACTCCATCAGGCATAAAAATACCTGAGAGTGTATCTGAAATTGCCTGTAAAGTTCTTGTATTTTGAAGTTACGGGTGCTGCCCAATGTTGTATCCCACTCTACCACCAGTGGGCCAAAATGACTGCTGCTCTGCAGGACTTCATAGATTAGTATTGCTTTCTAAACTCCAACTCAGGCCCTCACCACCACTAGGACAGATAAGATCTCAGTCATAAACTCAATGGGATGCCTCTTTCGTCTCTTAAAGGTATCCTGTGTCGAAAGCAGGCACGAATCTTAAATGGGGTGGCAGCCAGCATGGAAGCACCCAAATCAGAAATAGTAGCAGAGATACCAAAATAAAATATAAAAATAGCCAACAAGGATCTATAAAACTTTATTTACACTAAACTGACAAAAACTATTACAAATGCAACCCAACGGTAATAGAAACCAAGTATGAAGCAGACCTTTAAAGACGAGGGGTATTATGACTAGTAAATAGCAAAAGTTTGCGGGGAAATTGCATTTGTAGGAAGAACAAGTTCATGAAAATGTCTGTAAAGATATAAGTTGTGTTTTACATTTTTTTAGGGCCCATAGAACAATGCCAGTGGGACATTGCCACTGTTAGATAATTGTCTTTTTTCAAGCGTTCAATGGCATCTCTATTAATACTCTCCAGGGCACAGTTCTTTGTACATCCCACATAGGAAGATTCATCATTTTCATGAAGTATATTTTGATCTATCACATTGTTGAATTCAGAAAATTTAATTCTGGTAACAAATTTGGCTTATAGCGTGGTTACACAACAGTCACACCCTGGTTAAGTTTATTTCTGGCATATTGGCCAGATCGTTTTGTATAACGGCCACAGTAAAGAACACACACAAAAGCACACACTGCTAATGCATATTGCAACCCATAGAAACAATCAACTCCGTTATGTATCCCTTTCCAAATACAATTAATTAAAGTCAGCTTCTGATACAAATATAAATACAATTCAAACCTTAAAGCAATTGTTTCAACATCCTACACATGATGAAAGGCATGCAACAGGTCTTCATCCTTGATTTTATAATCTTAAATCCACGCTATAAAAGAGCACATTTTGTGAAGATTTTTTGAGTTGTTTGATGTAAGATTTCATGAACACCTCTCAACATCCCAATAGGTTACATATAAATGAGTAGGTGTACGTGGAATGATAAACCTACAAAGTATCAACAAATGAACTGTATCTTCTCTAAGGGCCAGCTCACAATTACAAACATGGACCGCTTCATTTGTATTTCCACCTCAACAGGCCCATGTCGATTTAAAACACAGCAGATCTCAAGATACTCTGTTCGCAATTTTCCATTAAAACAAAAATTCTAATAGTGATTTTAAGGGTCTCCCAACGCTTCGACCTTCTTTATCCATCACAGCAACGCTTTCCAGTACGTTTAAGCACTCGGGCAGATCCACCACATGTACCAGTACAAACCCATCTCTCCACAGCCCCTGCAGCACATCAGGTTCCCCCCTACAAACATCTTTGCCAGTTTCTGTGGGGCATGTTCCCACCTATGAAGCAGCCTGTAATTGTGCATTTTATTTTGCATGGATAATGGGGCCTTCAATGTGTTTTGACAGATCCGTACCAAGTCTCTATCTGTAAACTCAATGTCCATATCCCTTTCCCATCTATTTTTAACAGGTACCATTTCCGTATTGCCCGCTCCCAACAGTGCTTTATACATGTTGGATACCTGCCGCTTCGCTTCCAACTGTTGGTCCAACACCGTCTCAAACCCTGTTAAAGGCCTCTCCAATGTTCCCTCCCACCTTGGGCCTGACAGTACAGTACTTAGTTGTAAAAACATTTATGGGGATAAGGGCCCTAGAGCTAAGGCCACCTGAAGCTGTACAATCTCCATATATTTCCCCTCTTGCTACAGCTGACCTGCTCTCACCAGGCCCGTCTCTTACCATTGTTGGAATCTGAGCAGTTTGTCCCTTATGGGTGGTGCCTATATACAACTCAGGGGCGATGTCTACGTCGTCACCTCTCTCATACCTACTTGTTCTTTCCAGATCGCACAGAGCACTGCTAGGACTGGGTGACTACATATCCTCCACGAGATCTGTGCCTTTGGCACCCATTTCCAGTACCAAACTGTCACTAGATTCAGCACTTCATTGTATAGCGACACCCATTGCTTTTCCGTGTTATTCCTAATGTGATCTACCGGTACCCTCAGTTGTGCTGCCTTGAAATAATATTCCATGTGCAGGAGGCCAGCACCTCCATCTTCATTAAGAACCGCAGAATAGTCCTTTTGATCTCTTCCAAGAAGGCCTGTGTGATCTACACCAGTATCATCTGGAACAGGAACAACAGTTTTGGAAGTACATTCATTTTAAGTCAGCTTCCCGCCCAAGAGAGTATAAGCTTCCCACATCACCCCATGCCATGTACTAGTCTAGCTCACAGACCAGGATAGTTAGCCTCGTACAGGACTGTCAAAGGTTTTGTTATATCTACCCCGATAATGGATCCTTGTTGTACTTGTTTTTATCTACAACTCGGGCACCATTTCTAGGACTGCTGTAGAACTATCCCCCAAGAGTTAAGCTCTCGATGTATTCAAAACATTTTTTAATGCAGAGGGTTTCCCGTACGACTCCTGTAACCCAGTTAGTCTTGGTACCAATTCCTTCAGCTGCTGCAGGCAGGTCAATATATCATCTGTAAAAAGGAACAGTTTGTACTACTCATTTCCTGCCTGAAATCCCTGACTAACCTTATCACCTCTTAATAACTATTGCTAGAGGTTCTATTGATAAAGCAAATAGCAGTGGTGGGAGCGTGCAACCTTACCTCACCCCCCTTCCCAATGGGAACTTTTCAGATGATACTCCATTCACTGAGACCACTGCCTTTGGTGTTTGGTGCAGAACCTCAATTGCCTTCAACCACCGTTGACCAAATGCCATTCACCTCAGTGTGGCAAACATACATTTCCAGCCCACCCTGTCGAATGCCTTTTCAACATCTAGGGATAAGAGGATCTGGTCCAACTCCCCCTCATTCTGGGATACCATCATGTCCAAGGTTTTCCTAATATTGTCCACACCTTGCCTATTACAAATAAATCCCACTTGATTGGTATGAATTAATTTGGGGAAGGAGTAACCCAATCTCTTTGCAAGCACCTTTGTGAACATTTTTACATCACAATTCAACAGGGAAATGGGTCTGCCCAAGCCACATGCCCCCCATATGTCGCCCTTCCTTATGAAGCACTATCATTCTGGCATCCACTGCCTCTATCTAAATCTGCCCGCCTCTACTCTGCGCCCTTTGCAACTCATCCAGAACAGGACTGCGAGACTTGTCCTTGGCCTCAAGCCCAGGGACTGTATCTCTCCAGGACTGAAATCACTGCACTGGCTCCCAGTGACTGCGAGGATCAAGTTCAAAACCCTCTACATTGTCCACAAGGCCGTCTGGGGCCTTGGGCCAAAATACCTTCAACTCTCTCTTCCTAAATATCTTCCTTCTCGAGCTCTTCGCTCATCCGCCTCCAACTCCCTCAGGGTCAGCCGCTTCTCCAAACAACGAGTTGGGGGCAGATCTCTCTCCGCTGCAGGGGCCTCCCTCTGGAACAGCCTTCCTGCCTCCCTGAAACTTGAGGAGAACCATCTCTGGTTCCGGAAGCACCTCAAAACCTTCCTCTTTGCCTCCGCTTTCTCTCCCCCTCTCCCCTGCTAATACTACTGAAACTGCACTGAATCTGCAACTGGGCCACTCACCGTTCTCGGTCCTTGGCCCAGCCACTCTCCCCTGCACTGCCTCCATGGCAACCCCTGCACTGCGGGACTGTGTCTGTATCCTTACAGTCCCCCTTCCCAGCACTTGTCTGCACTTACTTCGCACTTGCCACCAACTGGCCCTTGTTATTTATCCTGTTTGCTGTATGCTATTAACCCTGTACTGCACTTTCCCCTCTCACTTTCCGCCTTGCACTTTTCCCTTTCCCTCTACCCTTTGCACTTGTGCGATCTGAATGACACCTGGCCTAGTAGGATTGTTGTCTGTCTCCCCTTGTTCCCCCCCCTGCCTCGTCGCGCCTTGAAACACTTGTGTATAGGTGCGTTACAAATGCCATATCATTTCATATCATATCATCCAGGAACATCTACAGGGCCACCATTCTGTCCAGAATAGAATTTAACAGTTTTGACATAAAAGGCACCAAGACCTCAATGTACCTCTTATAAAAGGTGGACATGAAACCGTCTCTCCCAGGGGCCAACCTGGGTTTCATTGAGGCTATTTCATTCTTAATCTCTTAAATGGTATGAGGTTTACCAGTGTGTCTAGGTCCCCTACATTTAGTGATGGCAAAGAAAATCTGTATTTCTCCCTCAGCACCACCCTCATCAGCTTGCTATTGATCTTGTCAAAACCTGCCAAATCTGTGCGCCACATCTGAAAGAGATGTCAGGATACCACTCCTCTAATCTTATTGCCTTTCTTTCCTTATGTTGCTCTTTCATCCTCCTCACAAGCATTGCGTAAGCCTTATCACTTTTCTCATAAAAGGATTGTTTACAAAATCAGAGCTTCACTTAGATCTTGCCTGACCAGAGACTTTTCAAGGCCTTTCTTTTGGACAGCATTTCTTTTATCGCTAAATCCCCTTCTATCCCTCATCTTCTAATTTCAGCCTCCAATTCCCAGATCTCTTCCTTCAACTTATCCTATACCTGGGTCTGCCCCTTCTTTTTTGCTGTGCCTTCGGCATTATCAACCCTATAAAAGTGGCTTTCCCTGCTGTCCACACTACTTTCATCCCTTCTTCCCCAGTGTTGTCGGGAAGTGTTGAATAATATTCTCTCTCATCCCCTCATCCAAAACCCTATATTTAAATAACGTGTTGTTACAGAGCCCTTTTTTTCTCTCCCAGATCCTTCAGCAATCGCACCCTACTGTTTGTATAGTTGCCCCCTTTAGTATGTACTGTTGACCCTGTTCCATCAAAATGTGGTCTATTGACGTGAAGGTTTTGTGAGGGATTAAGATGAATGTATATTCTCTCTTCTTAGGGTCTGCTTCCCTCCATGTGCCAGATAGAAAATGTTCCCTCGCTACCTGTTTCGAAAGTGCTCTTGGCCTACCCTTTTAAGTTCCATTTCCCCTCACCTACCGAACAACTATCCACAGCTTGGTCCATGATCATATTAAAATCACCACCACAGACCAGCACCCCCTCTTTCCAATGCAGCATTCTGACACAGTTGATAGCTGCTTCCTAGATGAAGTCACCACATAAGGTTGTAATGATTGAGTGAGTCACGTCTAATGGTAGCAACGCTGTGTGATAGCCATTCGCCAGCTTTTGATACTCAAACATTTCTGCAGTTTCTATGCCATTCTTTACTGTTAGCCAGAACTTGTGGGCTGGAAATGGGGCAGTAATAACACAGGTTAAAATGTGTTTTTTAATTAGTTCTGTATAAACTTTGAGGAATAAAGGAGTGCATGGCCTTAAATGTGTATGCACAGTTTGTATTAGTGCTAGTTTCTAGAAAGGAAATTGCAGGAGGCAGGTATTTCTAGCTGAGTCTGACCATTTGCTAGTTTTATACAAAGTTTGAAATTGCTTTCAATTCAGCAGGCATAGATGTGTGACAGTAGGATTGGGATTGATCATGTTTTTAGCTATGTGGTACTGCTATCCAAATTAGAGCATTTAGCATTTAAACAAGCAAAGACATTCTGGTTATGTTCTCATTAATACTCTTAATTTTGTCCAAGAAAAAAGGAGTCAATAATATTGTACATTTTTTTAGGTGGTGGCTATTTGTGTGCTTAACAATCATCATTTTGTATTGTCAAGTTAATCTTCTGAGGCAGTGCTTTCCTGGATGGATATGATTTTATTTTACTCATAATGTTTTAATAAGTAAAGAGTATTTATAAGCCAAGTCCCTGGGGTCATGATAAAATGTGTTAAAATCACAGGGGATGTCATTTTTGAAAGGTTGTCACCGAGAAGATGCAATAACCGATCCATCTAATATTAGTGCCTTTTTGTGGCTTTGTTTTATTTTAGTCCTTTTGTGATAATACATTGTACAACCTAATGATCTCCTAAAGTTGTGGGATGTGCAGACTGATCTGCAGCGTGTTGCGAGTTCAGAAGATGTACTCTTATATGCACCACTTCATGTGCTTCACACCCTGTACCGTGTGCGCTCTGAGGCCTCAGGGCATGCAGCGCTCTACAAGATTTAAACATAAATAAATAAATAAAATTCTTCTTGTTAAAACTGTAGGCCATCCACGTGGAAATGTAACTGCTTTGCTAGCTTAGATGTACTCTTTCAAAGTGAAAGTTAAAATCTATTAGTACCCGGCGAGAGACAATCTGAATGCAACAAGCATTCTGATTGGCTCTCGCCAGGTCCCTACCCGGCCGGGAATCCCTCCGTCGGGATTCCACAGCCTTTGTCCCCAGCGGGGGGCGTGGCAACCTCTCAGCCAAATCAATGGTATCTCCACCCCACCCCCCCGCAGCTGCCAGTTGGTTGATTATTGGTGATGGCTTTGAACGATTGATGAACCATGACTGTTATGATACAGGCACTATCAGTGGTCCAGGGTTAAATTAAGATTGATTAGCAAAAGTAACAAATATCGCAAGGGACCAAATTATGTACACAAAGCCAGAGCTGTATTTTATGGTGGGTCCGGCAAGGAAAAGCAAACATTTATAGCAAGATTTTTCTAGTATACCATTAGAAAGGGCTGCCAAGGAACAAGGTTTCAGCAGGCTGATCATTAGTATCATTATTATAATTATAATTGTTCTTTTATGAAGCGCTTAATAGCAGAGATTGGGTTCCAAGCACGGATCAGAAGTTGTCTTGTGCTGTGTTGTCTTGCTTCCAAGACAAACACGTTGCCCCTGAGCTACCCCTCCACCCAACGCCCGCCCCACACATTGATGCTATGTTTTCCTCATCTACCTCTGTCATTATGTGCTTGTACGAGCCTTGTGGTACACATATAGGAGGAACTGTAATTGGGAATGGAAGTATGAAGTACGGAAAAGGCAGCATTGCTACCCTACTTACTTTCACCCACGATTCTACAGGGCACGCTCTAGGCAAACCCAAGTTTCAATAATGTTAAAGATAACATGACTGGCAAAATATGAGTCACTGTGGTGCAGGCGCTGCAACAGGCCAAGTGTGAAGTTTAAGTGAGAGGATCTGGATGGATGCAGATGCAACTGAATTCCACACACACAGGTACACTATGCCTTTTTCCAAGACAACGAACAGGGTCACAAAAAAAACCTTTGGCTTTTTCAACTCTTCAATAAAAATAATGTGAATTTTGTTGAACTTCACATTGGCTCCACATTGTACATAATAATCTATATGCCTGGGCCAAACAATAATTGCAACACGGGCCATTGTAACACACTGCAATGACTTTGGTCTCTGCTACTATTATTGTAGAATTGGGGAAAATAAAGCAAAAATTGTAGTTGCTTCTCTTAACATACCGATTTATATATTTGCAAGGCTGGTTTACGGTGGGATTCTGTATATCTCAAGAAATTTTCCTATGAAACAGAGTATTATTTTAGCGAAATAAAGCTGTACAGTACACACATATTTGTATGGACACATGCTAAAAAGGTCTGTGGGCATGAGTATACTCGTCTAAAATCCCAGCATCACTTCCTAGCTCAAGTGTTTGGCCCGGGGCAAAACATTCATCTCATTGTGTCACATCTGCCAAAACTGCACAACAGGAATAGCTTTAGTGTCACGGGGCTGTGGAGGCAGTACGCCAGGTTTGCTTGTGTTGTTGTGGGCGGTGGGAAGACAAGGCACCAGGTATGGGATTGCATGCTGTGGAGACTAGGGAGGCAGGACATCAGTTGGGGGTTTTGTGTTGAAAGGGATGAGGTGGCAGGACGCTGAGTGTTGGCTTTGTCTTATATGAATGGGGAGGCAGGAGGGCGTGTTTGGGTCCTTAGCTGACTTGGCTTGTGTTTGGCTCTTATAATCAAACAAGATTGTCTGACTCCGTCCTGGTTTGGCTCTTCCTGTGAATTCTCTGTCTCCCTCATCTCTTTCTTTCAGGGCAATTATTTTCCTTCTGCATATTTCTCAATGTAGGCAGACACGATCTGTATAAAGATGTCTATTTGTCTACGATGGTTCATCCAGCTATATGCCTCTAATTTCCTGCTTGCTGTTGTGTAATAGTGTGGTACAGGAGGCTGTTCATTTATCATCCAAACTCACACAAGAGTCTCACATACATATTTCTAAACAACATCCTCACTAACCATTATGATATGATATGATACGTCATTTATAACGCTGAAGTGCAAGGTAGGCTGGCAGGCAGTGCAGGAGTGACTGATCAAGCGAGAGCCGGGTACCCAGTGAGACTCTGAGGGTAGCCAAGCAGCCAGAGTATCACAAGTTGGCTCGTACAGTGTTCAAATAATAATTCAAATAACTAGGCCTGGCTTCAAGTGGACTGCGCCATCTGACCTTGAGTGGGCACTGTGACCTGTAAATTGTTTCTCTTAACATACGGAATTATATATTTGCAAGGTTGGTTTATAGTGGGCATTCTGTACATTGCAAGAAATTATTCTATGAACATTTTTATTATTTTAGCAAAATAAAGCCATACAGTAACACACATATTTGCATCAACTAATGCTAAGAAGGTCTGTGGGCGCTTCCATGTGTTAAAATCGTGCCAAAAATGGCCGTTTACACAATACATTGCATAAAAAAGGTGGTTGTTTTGCCGCCATAATCCATGTTTGTGGTTATTTAGTGTTCAGCTCTCCCTGCCTGCTTTTCTTTGTTCTCACTGTACACGCCAATAAACCTGCCCGTTGATAATCTTCAGCTACACACACCTTCTCTTCATTGCTTTGTCGAGCATTTTGCCACAGAATGTAACAGCAAAGCGGAGTTGATGGTGTACACATATTCCATAAGGAAGTATCAGTCCTCCTAAACAAAAGGCCTTGTCACTTCAAATGTGTACGTGCCGGCCAAAGGCAAACCTCTTTAAAAGGTGTTAAATTATCACATGTAGGTTTTTACCTGCCTTGAGCTCTTTGGTGTGAGGCAGTGAATATCCGGTATCAGGTAATATTATCCCTACCAATAATATCGCCATACATATGGTCATGGGGTAAGGCCATAGGCAATATTATTAGTGAGGATAATTTATGGGGTTACTGGGACTGGGAGATGCGGTGGGTGCCCCAGTCAATTAAAAAAATTATGGGGTTTTGGGGGTGTCCCCCAGAGTTTCCATGGCTTAATATTGCCACATAAATATGGCAACTTTTGTGGGGGATATTAACACATGGAACCAAATATCCTTGGAGATTAATGAAGGTCAAGGCGGGTTCATTATGAAACATCTTTATTTTAATCAATGCACCACACAGCTGTCTCGGATGGCTTTTCCCAGCTGAAGGGAAAAGGTCCCCAAAACAGCATTTCTAAATAGCTGCCCACGTGCCCTGCACAACTTCTGCCAGCCCTGAAAATAGTATAGAGATAATGAGTAAGAAACATATAGGACCATTTAGATACAATAGTCTGCAATGAACCATCTCTTATTTCTGTAAAGAACCATCATGTTTCTGAAGGGGCGAACATTCAACAATCTCACCTGTATTAGGTGGAACTTGTTATGAGGCACGTTAATAGCCTGGACCAAAGTTAAATGTAAGTTTTGTCCTTGACATGTATCACAAACCTGCTCATACTTGTGGCACTCAATGAATTTAACAGTGCCGATAATATTTCTAATTGACTCTGCTCCCTTCCACCTTAACTACACTGACATGTTTGAATTGCAAACCTCAGTTATGCATACTGTGTTATGTGGTGGTTTTCTTGATACAAATTTGAAAGTGGTAAATTTGGTAGGCCTACACTTGGTTGTGAGGGTAATATAAATGCACATGCATTGGCGAGGGGGTCAAAAAGAGTGGGAGGGGATGGGCAGGACATAGTGGGATGGAGATGACCACCCATTACAAGAATACATAAATAAAGCACACCAATCAAATTTAGGTAGACCAATTTTACCTCTTTCAAAGTTTAATCGGTGAAACAACATAGAAGCACACCCTAAATGCAATGTTGCTTTTGACTATATTAATGAAAATATGTTGGAAATGGAATTTGGACGGGGGGGGGGGGGAATTCATGACCCAAGAGTAAATATCACGCAAGCAAGTAAATAATTCAGTGCCCTTTCACCAACAATGTATTAAAAGAAGCCTTATTCTGCCCATACAAGTACGATAACAAACAACAAAACTAAAGTGAACGGTGGCCATGGTAGGTCATGGATATCCCACTGTTCTGGAAAGGCTTTTATTTTGGTGAAATTACATCTATACTTCTCAGCTACTTTTAGAACGCATTCCAGCATCAATGGAACGAGGACCATCAAAATGAAAAGCACAACAAAATCATTATGCAACATCTAAGACTGCCAACTGAGTGCCATGTTATTGAATACAGCAATTTAGACAGCATTGTTCAGTGGATTCCTACTTTTCATATATCTAATTACTGTAAAAGAAGTACTCGAGCCTGGAAATCAGAATCCATTGTGAATAGAGATAATCATGCTTACTGTGATACATGCCAAGGAGCAGTATTAGTGTATAAGTGTGTGGGTGTTAAGGCCATGGTTCAGTCCGGCACTCAACACAAGGCATCATTTGCAGAACGCAGGTATTTTGCTGCAATCAGCAAATCCACAGGAGAAAGCTGCACTTTTTCGCTTCACACTGACAGCTAAACAATAAGCAATTTATAGGAGAGTGCTTATCGGCCACGCAATTCCAAATGTTTCAATAAACAGGGTCTGTGCATGCAACTTTGTTGCTCTAGGCAAACGTAAATTCTGCCGCCCCCCTCAGCATCCCAACATTTGAATGACCTGCCACTTCAGGTAAATGCAGCACCCTCACATAGTGTGAAGGACCTACAACTTTCCCTTTAGTCCTACAGTTTAAAACCTTCTTTTGACAGAGTGGCTGGAATAACATGAAGCTTGTTACCTTTTACCATACGCAAGAAGCAACACCGGATCTTGTAGTGATGATACCTTTATTAGGCTAACTCATATTTCTGTCCTCTACTGACTGTGGTCTTGGAAGCTAGCAGACAAGAATATGATGTATCTTATTAATGGTGCATCTCTGCAAGATCCTGTTTTTTTTATGTGCTTTTTTTTTAAACACAGAGATGCACTTTATAAAATAGTAAAAGTAAGACCCACATAACATCTCCTATATTACGCCAGAAACAGAACTTGCCGTAACAAATAGAATGGAAACAAAGATTATAGATCAAGCATGACCATCCCCACCCCCACATGCCCAGGCAGTACAGCAAGAGTAGGAGCACTGTGAGCTTCCACCTCTCAAAAAGCAGAGAATAGGTAACAGTGTTAAGCTTCCCTCAGGCATTAACGTGTACAACACCAGAGTGGCATTACACTTGGCCTTAAGCAACAGAAACAACACTGGACACAGACGTGCACGTTTTCTTCTCACGTAGGCAGTCTAGCATGAGCTGCAACTTTGCAAGCCTCTGCCACCGAGAACAGTGGCAGAACTACAACTTCCCTCATCTTGTACACACAGAACAGAAAACAACATGAGTATCACTGCAATAGTCCCTCTGAAAAGAAGACAGGCACGGGATGTGCAACCACTATGCAACTTTCCCTCAGTTAGGTGGGTCAGGTGGTGGCTAGTGAATTTTTAAAGTGGTCATACATGGTTTTCTTGACCAGATCAAACAGATGTTTTGGGGTTCGCACCCAAGAAATATAGTAAGGTAATACATTAAAATGGTGCATTGTAAGACACTGGTTTAAGTCTGAGAATTTACCATCAGTTCTTTGGGTGGTCACATGAAATATTTCAATAGAATCCAGGTGCCCACACTACACAGGAGCATTTTGCACCACATGTTCATGCTGGCCCTCCCCAAACAAAGCCATGTGCCTTTGCCAGTGTATACATGAGCACTGCAACATATAACACGTTGTCATATATTTTGTGCCCAACAAATATTATCAGGACTGTCTCAACAATAATTGCCATCATTGGCAATGTAAAGCCCATGTTCATCCTGGTAGTGACCACATATATATTTTGAGGCCGGTCACACCTATATATGACAATGTTGACTCTCCTCCGTCATGCTGCTTTTGCCCAAAGCATAGCACAGTCACAGCAATAAAGGACAGTTTTGCCACCTTATGATGTGTGCGCCCAATGAATATCACGTGGCCAGTCACAACGATACATGCACGTGCTGCTCCCTTATCTTACTGTGAGTGCACCCAAAGAATATCGTGCAGCCAGTCACTTTAACATATGCCATCATGGACTATTTCATTGATGCTATTTATGCCTAAAGAATATTATGGGTACAGTCACAACAATGTATGCCAGGGTTGACCTGCCTTTTAATTCTGCTCGTGCCAAAAGAATATCATGTAGCAGGTCACAACATACATATATGTCCATGCTGACCCCCTTGGCTATCATGCTTATTTTGCCAAAGAAAGCCAAGGTGCTTAAGTAAATGTATGCCAGCATTTGTATAGCAAATCACATTTTCAAGCAGTTTTTGCCCATTCTCTGACACATTTGATTTTCTCTACAAAAGGTTGAATAGTGCAGCAGTTTCAGAATGTTAGGAAACACTGGATGTACTGGGAATCAAAAGTGGCCATGGCCATGTTTTTCATAGGTGTCCCATATTACACTGTGCAAACAAGCAAAACCCCTCTAAATAGGGCTTGGTGGTTCTCTAACAATAGCATTTAGAAATATGAGTCTAAATAGTGAATTTTAGAGCACATCTGTCCCATTAAGGATCACAGAATAGAAAATCAGAACACAAAACGTTCATATAACATATGTAAAGAGAGAAGCTCAACATACTGGACACTCTATAACAAATTATTCCCAACAGGGGCCAGGGTGCAGAGGCCCACCTGGAAATCTCAAGATTTCCCTGTAGGTCCATATAGCACTGCAGTGGATGCTTTGATGAACCATTTGTCAGAGAAATCCCTCTCCAAAGCTTAATTCAAGGGAAACATCAGTAATCTCGGTTAAGCAAGTGCTCTTCGCATTTGAGCATTGTCAAAGCCAACAGTTTTAGATTATGTACAGGTGTAGGATAGGGTTTTCAAGGCACTGCCATACTGGTACCACTTGGTGAAAAGATGGCAACAGCTGGCAAATGGTGGAAGTACTGGGGCAAATAATGCCAGTCCATGGCAAATGCTATGTCATGTCTATAAAATAATCACTATTTTCTTTGCTAAAGTTCCTTTTAACAGAAATTGAATGCAAGCACACACACAAGTTACAAATCAAGTGCCAGAAGGTACACTTGGTTATGCCATTTCTATTATTTTAGGATCTGATTCACAACTCCTGTCAAGTCAATACCGTTCAGCCAATTGCTTGCAGATAATGGCAGCACTCTGGAATGCAGAAGGGGAATTCAAAAGGGTGAAGATGATGCAGAGGGATGAATAAAATGCCAATAGTCACCAGAGCCATTCACAGTAATTCGGGATTAGTGGGTGACTGGGCAGTTGTTTTTAAAAAAGTGAAATGAACACAATCTGATCAGCGAGGCCGAGATGCAGACAGGACAACATGTGACAGTGGGGCAGCTCTTGGAAAGAGATGCAGTGCAGAGGTCTAACTATATTGGACAGTTTGCACCACAAACCTTAGCACTGGCTGGCTGTGCTTTTTCTAAAATGTCTGCGCCCCAATTAAATTGTTTCTCTCTCGATATTGAAGCTCAGTAGGAATTTTCGTTTCAAACTTTATTGTGTGGTCTAAGCCAGCTCATTCATGCTTACTTTCGAGGATACATTAGTTAATTTAAAATTGCATTGCCCTTGCCCATTTATTTAGCCATATGAGCCGCTCTGAGATATTAAGATAACAGCACACCAGAGCCTCTGAGGTCAATTCCAAAGTGAATGAATGCGGAATTGGACAAAATGCCCCCAGGTAAGCTGCACTCAACATCAGCCGAAGTGGAAACCAGCCGAGTGCCAGATTCACAGAAAACCTGTACAGGTTGACAGCCTGTTTGGGCTTTTGGGTGTGTTGTAGGGAAGTTGAGTCACGACAGCTGGAAGACTCATTTATAGAGGGCCTAAAGCAGAGGAAGGATTTGCTAAGTCATTGAAGGCATGTGGGGGATGGAACAGAGGGAGGTTGAATGTCGAAGGGCAAACATCTCCCTGATACTAACTCACCCGATCATAGATAGGATGCCAATGTAAATAACTCCATGGAGCTGCACTGTTTTCCAAGTTCTACATGCTTCACCCTCGTTCAATGAAACTAAAATGGGTTCTGGGGTTTTCGATTTGGTTAATGTGAACCGGATGTAAGCAGCATGGGCGAGGCTTGAAATGCGCACTGTCAGCCTGAAATCCACAACCTTTTACCAGCTCCAATTTGCTCTTCCTCTTCTCTATCCTAATTCGGCTATTGCCGCCCCCGACACTGACAGGCAGAACAACAATTAGAAAACAATAGAGCAACTCAGCTGCCTGTGCATGTGTCTGATTCTCTCTCAGGCAGGGCTGCCTCCCATGGCGGCAGGCTGCAGCTTGTGCAGGGGCAGGATGGACCACGGACAGTCCAGAAGAAGAAGAAGAACATTTGCACAAGCCTCCCAAAGGCATGGGCAGTGACAATGTGCAGGTGCTGCCTAAAGCCCTGTGCTCAGCACAGCGCCATGCTCACACCCGACCCGAATCTCACGCTGCCTGCTGCGCTGCCAACAGTGCCGCCGTCAAGTATTCAAGATGACTTCAGAGAGAGAATCAAAAATATATGTTTTCAAAAAATGTATAAGTGGTTACTGCCTTCGGCGGCATTTGCTGCTCTAACATTTTAACATTATAGCCAAATGCCTAACCTTGCCTGGTGGTAGCACCGGCCCTGTAAATAACAGATGCATGACTGCGTGTTGCTTTCGGGTGTACACTAACCCATCTTTAACATTAGCAGCCGACTAATATTTCCGAACCTCTGTTTGAGTTGGTCATCACGTGATGTGCAAGTGTATCAGATTGCTTCCCGTGGTTGAAGTGCACTGTAAATAGGACTGTGGCAGGAATTAGACAACCACAACGAAAGGTTAGATAGATCTATGTAAGATCTTGATCGTTCTTGTTGCTTTTTAGCTGTGATTCTTTTCTTGAGGGTCAACTGCAGCCCTGATGGGAAAATTAATTGAATAAATAACAATTCTGATAAAAAGGACCAGTTTCTTTATGTTATATTCGTATATGTATTTACTTTTTCATTTGTTTATGTACTTATAGTCCAATAATGACTTCATAAAAATTACATAACATCACTTCAATACAATAAAATCCATTAAAACATCAATTCAATTTACAAGTTGAAACTGGGCCTCATTACAAGCTTGCCGGTCCGGTAACAACGGTACCAGTAAGATTGCCTGTACCATTGTTACCGGACCAGCAAACTATGAGGTCTGCTCGTGGGTGCCTGTCAGCCCGGCAGGTCTGACCTGCCGGGTGGAACATCACCTGCGAGTAGACCTACACGGTAGCACCGGCTTCCCCATTCCCATTGAGCCCTAAGGGGCTAAAATGGGAATGGGGAGTAATAATTACCGGCACCCGGCGATGGGCAATTACCAGGTCCGGCGGGGACGGAATGCCGTGGTAATTGGCCATTGCTGGGTGCCAGTAATTTCATGACTCCGGGATTTAGCGGCACGGCTACCGCCTCAGTCATAGCGAGGCCCAATATCTCAGAGAAACGAACACAACATTTAACACCAGAATACATATTATATAAATAATCCACACTCATACAACGATTGCACAGTCCCTGTTCAGAAACTCTAAACACATCGTTCCTGAATTTAATAAAAGAGTGTCCTTTAATGGATTTCTAGAGTTTCAGAGTCCATAAATAGGTGCTTCATAGTTTCCATTACAATATCACCACAAAACCTGCAAAAACGCTCGTGGCGAGGAATTCCAGTTCGAGCCCCGGTTATTAAATGTAATAAGCATATAATGTCTAACTGTACCAGACACAGAATAGGCACATAGATATTTCGGTTTGCAACGTTGTTCGCAAATGTATGGCAAAAATCCAGTACTATTTTTCCTAGTTGTCTTTTGCACGCTCAGCTGTTCGTTGTCAGCAGATTTCAATTTTTGATTGACTTTATATTTGAATTTGGCATGAACAGTTTCAGTCAACTCCGTGCCAAAAATAAGACCGGAACAAAAATGATATATTCGTATTGTAACTTTTGTTTAGCGTGATTGCACCTATAGAGGAGAAGCAGATTGTGGGTGAATACGTGTACCAGTGCATCAGGGCCTAGATACCTGTTCCTTGGCGGGTAATAAACTATGCAAAACAACCTTCACATTTTTTACGATTGCCTTTGACGTTTTTTTGACATTTTTTTTTGGGTTTTGATGCAAAATATGTCCGGAATCGCTGCCATACAGAGGAGGAGGAAGCGTTTCAGGAATCAAAACAACTAGTTGGGAAGGAAACCGCCAATTAAATCTATGATTGTGAGTTGTAGTTGCGTTCCACCTATATACAATGAGGGCTTGTTTGACTTTCTTTCTACCAATCAGTAGCTTCTGAACATTAAGCTCTGTGCCTGGGATTCCATGTGAGGAGGGGCTTGCAGAGTGATCTTCTTCCTTTTGCTGGTATTGCAGAGATGGACTGCTGCATCCCGAACCCTGGTACTGGCAGGGCCCATCCAGTATGCCCCCCTTCCTCACCATGCCCATCCCCAGCAGTATCGCTGCAATGTTCTGTAAAGCATCAGCTCAATAAAAGCACTGGCTGCTCTGTTTTTTTTTAGTGTGGGTTATGTTGTGTCGCTTAGGACCCCTATAAACCAAAACTATTGAATTACAGAACAGATAGGGAGGAATGGCATATGAGGAGGGACACCCAGCCTGTAGGTGTTATTTGGTTATTTGCCCACTTATTGACTGCCGATTGCCATGCTCATCCCTATTTCCATTCCAACCCAGTTCCTGCCCCTCCCCGCACAAAACATCTCTGCATGGGAACACGTTGAGCTGACTTTAAGCAAGCCTTACCATCAAACTTTGCCCTCAAAATGCCTGCCGATGTTTTTTCAAAGCAGTCTTCTGAGAGTAAATGATTTGATTGGAGGTGTAATCCAACCACTGGTGTAATGAAAATGTCTTAATCAGGTCTGCCTTCAGCCACTCAATCTATAAGACAAACAAACATTGGCAAAGCCAACAGTTTTGGTGTATAAGTATAAGGCTTTTGCCAGGCACTGCTATTATATGCACAGGTACTCTCATCATGTTGTACCTGCTACTTAATACCATTATGGCTGTGCCTTTCCCATGCCTACACAAAAGCCCAAACTGTTGTCATTACAAATGCTTCTTTAACTGTGGGGTGAAATAGGACTGGTTTTCATCCCCCCCCTCCCTCATTCTAAGCGTATAGCTGACTACTGGTTTTCCTTTTTTTTCAATGAACTCTCTGTCATATAAATCACCTCACCTCACACCAGGCCAACATTTTACACTACCACACCATATAACCATCCCATACCACCACATCACCCCAAAATAACACAATTCTACAGCATCACACTGCCATCTGACACTACCGTGACATAACTCTGCCAATCCAAACCACACAACTCCATAACCCAACTCCACATAATTACCATCGCACCCCTAGGCTCTACCCCTAAAACTAATTTCCACAATGCACACCACCAACACAATACTTCACAACACCCCACAACTCCACATCACTCCACACCACCACATCACTACCCTACTACTCTACCAGTTCACCCCATTAATCCACATCACCACAACAAAACTCTGCATCACAATTACAAACCTCCTCTATAACACACCATATCGCCACTGCAACACACCAGTCCCCAAATCCACACAACCACCACACCAACACCACATTCACAGGCCCCTAAACCTCCAGACACAGACACTCTAATAGCCCTACAACACCACACCCCAACCAGCACACCAGCACTCCACCACTCTACAACACCAGCACTTCAAACCACCAGCTTATAACTCAACCCCACCTCTTCACACCACGACTACTCCACTTATCACCACTCTGCTATACCACCAATCCACAGCAGTAAATAACCATCACACCCCACACTAATATACCCCAAATAACACATGCCTCTGCACCATATAGACACACCACACCACAACATCCCCACACCGCAACTGCATACAAACACACCATGACAACATCAGTGCACACCACCACACCACCATCTTTCCACTTCACTCCACCAATTTACACCACAATACATGACCTCTACACTGCCACTCCACAACACCACCCCTACACCTAACATCAATACACCTTCACACCTTTACAACCCAACTACCAAACTCCAACAACAATACCCCCAACCAGCGTAACCCATCTACCACAACACCCCACCCTTCCAAACCACTACACCACTCTACAACACCACAGGACTATACCAGTATTATACATACATGAATGTCACACCTCTGGAGTATCACACAACTCCTTCCTAACCACAGAAGCCAGATACAGTAACCCCTTCCACCTTGGTTGGCACGGGTTCCTGATTTGAGTATCTACAGGCACCACGAGGCAGCCAATGGGGGAAAGAGGGCTAGGGAGAGGTTGTGGCTAGATAGGGCGTGTTTACGGTAACCTGGAAAGGGTATTGAGAGTTCACCACATGGAACAAACATGGAACCAAACTTGTCTGTCAACCGTGAGCTCTAAGAGATAAGTGCCCTTCTTAATTAGGGCACTGACCCCCTTGCTTCTGCATGTCTAATCATGCCATAAGAGAGTTACAAACACAAACATATGTAGCCTGAAATGAAACCACGATTCTTATACAAAAATACATCAATGAACAGACATGCAGGAGCTATGCTTCTTAATTAGCACTGTCTACCCTGTGTGCCTCTCCTTCTTATTGAGGCACTTGAACAGATTTACACATAACAATTGACTTGATAAGAGACATAATAGACACATGAGCAGCAACAAACACATAGCGTTACTGCCTAATTCCAGCCAACTGCCACGCAAAGGGGATTGTAGTTTTCAACCTCTTTTTGCACCAGACACTCATTTAACAAAGTTTTTCACGCCTTTCAAAGTCAATAACTCCTTTTTCCTCAGAATGACCACCCCACACCTCCACTACTCCATGCCACCACTCCACAACACCACCCAAGAACACCAGTCCATACCACAATAATCCTCCACACCACCACACCACCACACCGGCACCAGCACCCACCTCACACCACCATGGCAGCATTACACCTGCACATCTACTCACTCCCCTACACTTCCACACTCCAACCACCACACTGCAACTCCATAGCACCACCCCAAAACACCAATATAAATCACCAATGTACCCCACCACCACCCCGCCATTACACTGCACTACACCATCCAACACCCCCACTCCATGTCATCACATCACTTCACACCACAATGTAACTACAATACTACCAAAATCCACTCAACAACACAAATCAAACCTATCAACCCATCATGGCACCACATCACTACACGTCACCACATCTCCACACCACTCCATCACTCCACTACACCACTACACAATACCACCACCACACCACTCCACTCTACCCAACCATACCACTCCACAACACCACCCCAACATGCCATTCTACTCCTTCGCCTACTCTAACTTTCCACTGCAACCGGCCCCACTTTAATGACCCCCACTCTACCTCCATCTGGCCAGACTCAGACAGCATCTCTATTCCCATTCACCTTTCCTCACACCACTCTACCCGACTCACCCTTCCTCACAGCTCTCTACCTACACCCACCTTCCCCCATCTCTCTTTACCATCACCCACCCTTCCTCATGCCTCTCTATTTCCAAACTCTTTCCAACCATTCTGAACCTTTTACAATGCCTTTGTACTCTCTACCCACACACCTTACCATCCTACCTTCCCCATACATCTTCCAACCAACCAACATAACCTAGCTCACCTCTGCCTAACCCCAGATATCCAAGGTCATCTACATCTACCACATTCAACCCTGTCTACTGCCTCCCACCTTAGCCCATCACTTCTCCCCTAGCACAACTCTACCCTTCCACCTTACGCCAGCTTCAAAATCACAATGCTTAAATTAACTGTTCAAAATATGTCTGCAGGTTAGTACTCCTTTTTTTCTTTCTACACCCCTTTTCGCTTTCTCCCGCTCTGCTAATCTTTTCCTACTCTCTCCTCCTCCTCCACCCTACGCCCCCTCCCCCTTCCGCTCCTTCCAACTCCTTGCTCCCTTCCACTGGAACCGCATCCCCCTTCACATCCGCTCTTCTCCCTCCTACCCTTCCTTTCACTCTTCCCTAAAATCTTATCTCTTCCACTCTCCTCCCTAACACCCCATGTTCCTTTCCTCCTCCCTTCCCCACTACTCTCACCTCTTACTACTGCTCTTCCTTACCCTTTCCAACTAAACTATCTCCTTCCTCCCTTCCCCCTGCTCGCATCTAGCCTCTCCTTTTCCTCTATTCTTCCTTCACATTCCTGCATTCCCTCTTTCCCCCGTCATTACTTCCTCTAACATCTACTACTCCCTTGCACACCTCTCCCATCCCTTCACCCTCCTCACCCCTGCAATTTTGTAAGTTGTTCTTTATACTGTTTTCAGGTTGTGGTTCAATTGTCATCTCATGCTTGCTGTATTGTTTGCTTGTTCTCATGTAAAGCACTTTGGAATAAAGGGCTATATAAATTCAATAAAATACAAATACAAATATCATTAATAATACACCTGGTAAAAATACTTCTTTAGACTACTTTAAAGAAGTATTTCTACTATGACTGCTGTTACTTTACTTTACTTTACTTTCATTTCTAATACGCTGCAGGAACCCGAAGGCTTACTGGCACAAACATAACCAATGCATACAAACACAAGAATACAGGAAAGCTGAGTTTGTTTCAGATGTGATGTGGATTTCTCTCAAAAAACTCCCAGTGCCTAACAGAATAAGAATGTTTTAGTTTCTTTTTAAAAACATCTGTGAACTTCGCTACTCTTAGATCCAAGGGAAGGGCATTCCATGCCATAGGAGCCGCTATGCTAAATGCTCCCTCAAGGACTTTACTAGATTTACATGGCTGTGTTCTCAGTAGGTGGGTATTGTTGGAACTCAAAACCCTCTGGCTCTGTTTCTCCACTACCCCTTCCATCAGATAGATTAGCATACGCCCCACGCGACATTTGTGGATGATTAGAAGCAGTCTAAACTGCACTCTTGTCTTCACTGGGAGCCAATGTAGACTGCGCCTAGAATTGAACACGTGATCTCTTCATTTAAAACCATTCACTACCCTAACTGCGCTATTCTGAATCATTTGCAGACGATTGATCTCAGATTGCGGGGTCCCCATAAGCAGACTGCAGCAGTAGCCAATTTTAGATCCAATTATGGCTGTGGCTATTGTCTCTGCGTTATTTTGTGAGATTAAAGGCTGGAGATGGGATATAGCTTTAGGTAGTATGGGGATGAGGAGACCAGGTTACTCACTTGGGATTTCATGTTTAGATTCTGATTTAGTGTAATGCCCAAAGTTTTTAATTTCTTCTGAACCTCAATCATACAGTCTGCAATGTTAAAGCTATTAAAAAATGGTCCCAACTTGACTAGTTTCTTGTTTGTTCCCACCTCCATGAGTTCTGTGTTTTCATTGTTTAATTCTAGCCAGTTCTGTTCCATCCAAATCTGGATTGAGTCATACACCTTATTGATCTGAAGTTTGTCCGTGCTATGTGCCCCCGTGAGCAGTATGCCGCACTGTGTGTTATCCGCATAATTAGAGAAAATGATGCCTTTGTGCTCTAGCGTGTCAAAAAAGGGCACCATGAAGGGCAAAGGGCTGGGGAAACACATGCACCCTATGGAACACCATCGACTAAGGATACCAGTTCAGTCTCTGCTTCTCTGCTGGCTACCCTACTTTGCCTTACATTCAAAAAGGATCCAATCCATTGAGCAGCTGTTACGCTCACCTGGCTCCCACAGAGGCTTCAATCTGGACTGGACTGCTGCGGTCTCCACCAATGTGACGCGTAGGGCCGAGATGACGGACTGGACTGGCCCACCTAGCTTTGTTTGCTTGGCCCGTAGGAATATTCTTTTGCAAGTGGAGAAAGGGAATTAACCACCCGTGGAGTTGAGCGTAAATCCCTCCATCCCACTGTTCTCCCCACTGATCACCTTGGATGTTCCCTCTTATAGTCTCACCTGATGATTTGAAAAGATGAGCTCTCCATCCTGCATTGAGCGCAGGGGCGCGTAGATAACCAGTTGCTTCGCTGGCTCGAAGGAATTGGTGAGTTCCAGGACAATATTGACTCCGATATTCCCGGCAAGATGACGTAAGTATGTAGTTCGTAAGAGTTCAAATGCCTGACTTTCACTCTTGTCCGATTCCTTGCAGGTTGCAGCTTGACCCTACTGAAGAGTTCCTCGTGGCAACCGGTAATGTTCTGGTAAGGATTTGTATTATCCAACACAGTTCGATAAAATAATATCCATATGTAACCTGTTGCTTTCTCCCTTATTCAGGCGCTGAGAGAAAGTATGAAGTCTCGGGGAATAATGCCTCCGGCGGTAAAATCAGGTAAGTCTTTTGTGGTGAGGAGGGTTCCCCTTGTTAGTCCCTTGTTTCACCTTGCTGTCCTTTTGTTTCCCCTTAGGGGCTGGTGTTCGGCTAGGATGCAGTGGAAGCTGCGCCGACCCGTGAAGAAGAATAGTACCCTCTGTGGTAAAATCAGGTAAGTCTATGGGGGTATTCCTCTGTGTATTCCCTTGGCTCATCTTGCTGTTCTTGTCTTCTCCTTAGGTGCCGGAGTGTGGTGATATCATGCAGGAGGATGCGGTGAAATGTGAAGATGCTGCGAAGGCCGGTCAGTTCAGCGCGTCGCTGCAGCAGGCGAGGCGACGTGCATAAAATAACTTCTTTCTTCCAGCTCGAAGGCGCAATGGATTGGGAATTCAGGTAAGGATCAAAGGCATTGCTCTTGTTCTAACCTTTTCTCCTTCTTTCTCCCTTTTTCTAGGAGCTCCAAAGTCGAGGCGGGCGTGGCAGAAGACTGGATGCAGACTTGCAGGCACGGTGAGCGTTACGCTGCTGGATGCAGAATAATGCAAAGCGTGTGCTGCTCTTCGGGCGTGGTTTAAATAGCCTCCAAAGTAGTCCCAGGTAAGTATTCCTCCCCAGCCCCACCCGAGTAAAAAAATAGCCCCTAGGTAAAATAGTCCCTTCCAAGCCTCGTTTGGCTTGGAGCTCTTGCAGCATGGTCTGCATCAGGTAAGTTTGCAGCATGGTCTGCATCAGGTAAGTTTTAATCTATGAGCCTGGCGTCTATGGCACCAGGACTGACTCTCCATATGAGCCTGGCACTATAGGCACCAGGACTGCAACCAAATAGCCCCTAGCGGGGGTTGTTGGGCTTGCTTGGGGTAACTTGATGCCTGCTTCCGGGGTTGCTGGACTTGGTCTGGGTCCCCAGGGGTAGGCATCATGACAGCAGCCTGCTCTGAAAATTATGCAACGTCCCTTAAGCTGGTGATCAAGGTGGTGTGATCAACCAAATCCAAGGCCGCAGAAAGATCCAGAATAAGTAGCAGCGTTGCTTGACCATTGTCCATGTATTCTAACAGTTAAGATTTTAAGTTAAGGAGAGCTGTCTCTGTCCCATGATATTGTCTGAAGCCGGATTGATATCTATGCAGTATTTGGTGATTATTCAGGTGGGATGAGATTTGGTTATAAGCAACCCTATTAAGAATCTTTAGGAGAAATAGATTTTTTGTTATCGGCCTATAATTTGTTGGTGTTCGGGGGGCATAGATCTTATTTTTTTAGAAGTGCTGTTATCCATGCATTCTTTAAGTACTTCATTATGTGCAAATTAGGTGTTTGTATGTTCTAGCAGCTTTTTTATATGCTTCCAGACTTGGAGTGTCCTGCTTCTTTCTCCAGCCCTAGAAGCATTTGGTTTTCATTGTTTTTAGCTTTTGAATATCTGCATTAAACCACCTCTTCTTCAAAGCTGAATTTTGTCTTTAATGTTACTACACTTTCTGAAATGTACTTGAAGGAAGTGAGAAATGACTTCGTCATTTCTCGATAAGTGTCAAACCTCGTGATTTCTGCTGACAGGGTCGAGACCCACACTTTTAATTTGTCTGCAGTTAATTATTAATGTTATTTGTCTGCAAACGTTAGCTTGCAGACATGTTTGGCATTACTGGGTAAGTAGAGCCGAAGGATTTACTGCATTCTTATCTAGAAAAGTAAAAATCAATTAAAATAGGTATTGCATGTTTTCTATCTTAGCCTTCATGGGGATTGGGTGTGCTCAGTCAAAACCACATATTGTTCTGTTAGCCCTAACCCTTACCACCTCTACTTTTTTTTGTTTTTCACGTTGACACTTTCCACTATTATGTCACTCTTATTCAGACATATTTTACTCACAAGTGTTTTTTCTAACACTAGTGTTATGTTGCTGTAGTAGAAAACAGTTGCACAAAAAAGGCACACAGATTATATACAAAGATAATGCAAGGATGTCAAGTGTCTGTGGTTTTCGTGGTTCTGTTCTATCCTGGTTTGCTTCTTACTTATCTAATCGAACTTTCACTGTATCCTGGTGCAGAAATTCCTCTCCTTCTCTCTCTCTGGATCACAGAGTCCCACACGTGTCTCTTCTTGATCCTTTTGACCTTTACTTGTACACCTCATTTCCTCCTCCTATTATCTTCTCCTTCAGAGTATCATATCACTTTTATGCTGATGACACTCAGTTCCTTCTTTCTTTTTCATCTTTCACACCTAACATCCAGCTCACACTCTCTTCTTACCTTACTGCCATCAAGTCGTGGATGACTTCTCACTTTCTGACCCTTATTGCCAGAAATACCAAAGTCATTTTCTTTCCCGCTAATGTTCTCCCATCCCTGTCTCCTCCTCCTTCTATCCCCTTTCCTCCCTCTAATCTCTCTATCTCCTCCACTGCTCGCAATCTGTGTGTTTATTTCGACTCTAATCTCTCCTTTTCCCATCATATTTCTCTCACCTCACGTGCCTGTCATTTCCATCTCTACAACATATGCAAAATTCACCCTTTTCTTACTTTTCATACCGCTAAGCTTCTGGTCTCCTCATTAGTCTTTTCTCGACTCTTCTACTGCTCTGTTATATTCATTGGTCTTCCCTGTTCTCGTCTTGCCCCTCTTAAATCAATCTATCACTATTCTATTTGCTCACTTTGTCTGCTCTCTTACCAAGACTCAATTGCCTCTTCTCTTGACTCTCTCGGATGGCTTTCTTTTCACTCTCAGCTCAAATACAATTTCCTCTGTCTTTTGTTCAAATCTCTCTATGGTCTTGACCCTGATTACCTTGCCTCTCTTCTTTCATTCTATACTCCCCTTCGGCCTCTCCGTTCCGCTGGCCTTTTCCAACTCAATGTACCTCCTGCCCCTGCGCGCAATCCCGCTTTCGATCTTTCCAACTTCTTGCCCCCCTTCACTGGATCCTCCTTCCTCTATCTCTGCGCTCCATTACCTCCTATTCTCTGTTTCGCTCTTCCTTAAATACTCATTTACGTCAGTCATCTGTTTGATTGTTACTGGTTGATTTTGAACACCACCTTCTGTTGCTGATTTAAGTGTACTGCTAACTGTTCTCCGTGAAGCGCTTTAGTAAAAAGTGCTATATGAAATATAATAAAATACAAATAAAATACAAAATACATCACAGAGTATTTGTCAATAAAACATAACTAATTAGCATACTTAATCAAAATGTCTGCGGTAATGCATTCTGGGAGTAAACAAGCCACCTTTACTGCAATGCTGGTGGCTTACGGCTGGCACAGGCATTCCAGCGTGACTGGAGAGACAAGCCTTGTTCTAAGTAAAGTGGGATGAGGAGCAATAGATTATGATCAACAATTGGAGGTAATTTGAGTACAAAGACTGTAAGCATGAGTGATAAGGGGCAAAGAACATGTGGTTCGGGGAAGATATGTCAATTCACCAAAATGCATGGGGTAACAGATGTGACACCCCAAACCCAATAATGTCACATGGTGTACCATCACATAACCTTTGACCCATCACAAGAATTGATATATTACGACCTTAAACCCTCGTGTCATCACACATTTGAAAATAATTACCTACACAAAGCATACATTTAATAAAATGAGAACGAGTACTAAAGTGGGCAAAAGTCTATTTTAGTTTCTAACCTTATAAACAATGGTGTTCACAAAGCTGGTTGTCTTTTATCCCTGTCCCTTGCACCACCCCCTAACCCGCCAACCATGAAAACTTACTGTTTGCTGAGATGCCAAGGGAATGGTGGGAAGGAAGAACCACATCCCTTCTCTCAAAAGAAAAACAAGATTATAATTCAACAGGTGATGATAGAAAAACAATACAATACAAGTAATCATAGATTGGGAGTTATGCCCCTAACCATAAATGATTATCCACCCCCTTTGCAGTAATAGCCTATGTCCATAGAGCAAGCCCCACTCCCCAAGCCCCCCAACATCAGTGTGCAGGTGCTCACATTGCTTGAAGGGACCTATCCCAAGGCACAAGGGCTAGGATAAGCGAATGTAGGTAAATTCCGAGTTTCCGTTGGAGGCCTGTGTCAATTGTAATGCAAATAAAGCAGGTTAGTGCTGTCAGCAGCAGAGATAAGCATTACTAGTTTGTGACAGAGGCATTATTCCGTAAAAAGACAGGGAAAAAGGTCAGTAAACTGTCAAGGTTTGTTCACAGCAGAGCCAACAATACCAATGTATGAGACATAAGCTTGTTAGAAAACAAGGTGGCAGGAGGGCTGGGATCATTACCATCATAAAACAATATTTGGATTTCTCCATTAACAGTGAAATACACTTACATAAAACAACCATACATTAGACAATAAAACAGGCTTACATTCTTGACAGTCCTCTCCATATAATTACACTTAAAGCAGATGTTATTACTCAGTTCAGATACTAGTTGGTTGCTCATGATAGCCTGAGTTCTGCACCATGCATGATGTGCAAGCTCATATTAAAAGCTCCACATATAAACCAAGCCAAATGATATCAAAACTGGGCATCCTCAGAATTAATTACAGCACACATAGCTCCCTTGTACAACCTAATATGATGGCCAAAGCAGTATGGGTTTAACAATTCCATCTACTCCTTGCCGTAGTACCGGCAAATCATGAGCAAATGAGCCAAGTCCTCATCCAGCTCCATGCCACATTGACATTATTGTGGGGCCTTCAACCAGCTTGTCATTTTGAGTTTTGGAAAAGATTCAAGCTGACCATAATTAGCAGCCTCCTGCCAACTGGGTAGTTTTCCTTAACAATAGGCCCTGGACTCGATGTATGCAATTCTTCAGGTCTGCGTACATGTCCCAAGAGCCTAAGGATTACATTTTTTCTACTGTGAACTCAAGAGCCCTTTTTCTGGTCCACACGTTGATGTTTAATTTGACATGCTTCAAGGTAGCCTTGGCAATTTTGACCCCACTTGCAGCTTTAAAATTGTGCCAAAGACTACATCCATTCCTGTACCAAGCATTTTGTCCATGGTATTGAATGCTTCCACCTCTGACACCCCTGCAGCCCTGTTGCTTGTGTGGCCTAGTTTTAGCTCTGTAAAATAAGATACAAATCTGTACTGTGCTAGTACTTCCACATTCTGGGCACCCCACTCAATCCCCAATGTAGTGCTTGGGCTGCAAGGTGGACATGCCAATTATTGCCTCAGAAATCTATTATGTGCTGCCTCCAGAGGTTTGTAGTTCTGATGTCCCCAGACTTTGCTTCCATTCAACATTATTGACAATACCTTCAACTTAAGTAGGAGAGGGGTGGGCATCACTTCTCTATAAAATAACATAGAGATAATATCTGATAATTGTGTAAATAATTTGACAATGTTCAAGGTGCAAGCCAGCAAATCATCCACCTACTGAATTATATAATAAAAGTGATAGCTCAGGACTGAGGGGATTAGCCCAAAATTCAGACTGCACACTGTTGAATCGTAAGAACCACAATTCAAGCTCAAAAGAACATTACAATAGTGTAGAAAAAGTATTTAATTGACAAACTTTACAAACGATGATAACTGTAATGAATCATATTTGGTGAAACAATCGTTAATACATAAACAGGCAGACATCAATGGTTGATGCATTTCGGACCACAATTGGTCCTACTTCCGGGTGAAGTCTGAGTGGTAAAAGAGAAGAAAGGAAGAGAATTGAAAGGTTAAATCAAAGTGAAGAAACCCCATCAAAAATAAATACAATTATACCATACGGCAATGGTTTGCATTCATGTTACCCATGACCAGTATGCTGCTGCTCAACCCCTCTGACGTTGCCTCAGACAGAAATTATCTCAATTCATCTTGCGTTATATTGCCAATTTTGGTGGGGAGTATATGTTGACCACATGTATCTTGTTCTGAGACTTCAAATCATGCCAAGTTAGTGATAGATGATCATTGAACTAAAGTTTGGGGGAAGCCTGGTCACCTTCAGCCCTCCCCATTCTTGGATCATAGTGATCAAACCTCCCTTGTTTACGCCCTTCAAACATTTCTCTGCCTTCCCTGAATACATCCAATATCCTGGCAGACAGAAATCAACCATTAAGCAGGTTTCCTGTAAACAGATGTTATTACATTTGGTGAAATAGTCAATCCAAACTGTTTCATGCAATTTATTTGCAACTCCTGAGATGTTCCTTGAGATTGTACCTATAGCCCACCCCTTTCCAAAATCTCTAAGCTCTTATTGCCCGCTGGGTGAGTGACTCGTTAACAATAATATGACTTTTGTAGCTTATTGCAATCATACACCCTATCTGCTGCATGGCTAGACAAAGCAGACTTGTAGTCATGTTTGTCCTCAACAAACACTTGTACAACTTGACATTGATAAGAATGATGATGCTGGGCCTAAGATTAGCCAACAAAATATCAATCACTGGCCAATTGGCACTTTGGCTTTGCCCATCCTCATAGGAAGATGTTAGTGCAAGGATAATGGGATCAAACCATGCGTCTTGGATATGGCTCTGTTCAGCTTTAACATCTAAAAACAGCTCAATCCCTTTCCCAGACAAAACAACTCTACATTGTATCAGGAAAAAACAGAAATGCAGGTGTTGAAGCCAACTGGGCGTTAAATCCCTAGCAGAACATGCAGGGATTACTATCAATTTGTGAGTTAAGTGCAGCTCATTAAATAGAAATCAGATGACAAAAAGTATAGTCAAAAAACCAGATGAGGCATGTGAAGGCCAGTAGCAAGTGAGTATTGGGGATGATTGGAGGTCAATTTGTTGCAAACACTGGTAACGTGAGCCAAGAGCATACAATATTATTAAGGAGTAAAGTGAGCTAGCAAAGAAACATTAAAAGAAAATAGTATGGCGGTAGACAATGGAAGAATGTCCAAACAAAGTTCTACAAAATAATAGCAGTGTTTAATTAAACTGAAAATATAAGCTAACAAATGAAAACACTGATAACCCATCACTGCAAAGGACGACACAGAACATGCAGAAATGTGAATGAAGGGGGCAGTCTGGTTCTGAGGACAGGGGTGGCCAGGTGACAGTCTCTGCAGCAATGTTCAATTTCAAAGGACATGTCTTCGAAAGATATAAAGTGGGATTTTAAATGTCTGTAGAGCCCTTAAAACCAGGCCTATGTTACAAAATGATTATGAATGCATTCACCTTCCTTGTGGATAGCTCAGCAGCATTGAGCTGAGGTTCTTAGTGTTTTACAGTGGATTAAGTCAACATCAAAACTGTTAAGGTGGTTCAATGCGGTACAGCGAGATGGTGTGGTCCTTTAGCAGTGATCCACTTGAGTCAAGTGAAAAAATGGCAGGCGATGGTCCACTGGGTACTTTGAAATGGTTGAGTTGGTTCAATAAGGTCCAGTCAATGGTATATGTCTCTGCAGTGGTGATCGGCTCAAACACAGCGGGCTCATATTCAGGTTATGATTGAGTCAATGGTTCCATGCCTCAAAATGGTTCCAATGAGCAGTGAGCGTAAAAGGCAGTTCTCGGGTCCTGCAGTTGATCAGACATATTAAAAAGGGGTCAAGTTGCCCCAACGTCCCATGGCTGTTCCTTGGAGTTTTTGGTTCCTGGCAAACTTCATCCAGAGACTCCAGGGACAAGCGGAATCCTTTTTTCTACCCTTCTAAGAGAGGAAGTTTACCAGAGAGGTGGTGCAGGGCTACCACTTTCCATGAGTAGGCTCCTAGTTACTTGTGTCCAGACAGCAGCAAGCCTTGTCCAAACAGCAGTTCATCCTAACTTGTCTTCTGGTATGCATAGGTAAGGGTCTTGTGCCTTGGAGTCTTTACCTTCACCTCTGTGGCAGATGGCATATGGCCGGCAATACTGGCCAAAAGTTCCAGGTGAGAAATGTGTCCTCTATTGTCCAACGATGATTCAAAGATGATTAAAATGAAGAAGGGCTACATCCCCTATATACTCAATTTGCCCCAGTAGATTGGTCCATTCAAAGCCTTCTATAATTGTCCAATCTTGGCTGCTGTGGCCTGCATCTGTTTTTTGTAATGTCAGGCACATAGTGTATTGCCTGCAGAAAGTCGGGAGGGGACACAATGCATGTGAGTGGCCTAGGAGATTCCCAGATAGTGGTACAATTCTCGGAATGTAACTTCTCTTCTGGTATACTCTACCTCCACCCTCTCTTCTGTCTGTTTCATATCAAAGAGATCCTGTTGTGGCCACTCCATTGTCGTAGCAGAGCTTTCATTTGAAGCACTGCTCTCTATCGTATTCCCTGTGGTTATGTCCTGCCATCTTCGGAAGTTGGCATGCATTGCCAGAGAGAACAGAAGAGGTTTATAGGGCTTAACTCAAATGGTTTGTTTGGGGTTAAACTCAAGCTGATACACAAAAAGCACTGACATGTGAAGGAGTCTCTGGAGCCAAGGCTACAAATAAAATCACATTACAGAGCTTTGACCGGTATAAGATCAGATTCCCGTAGGCCACCATTTCAAGCCAGACATGATTTATATTGATGTATTATTCAAACTGCCACTGGGACTTGGGTCACTGAATTATATAGAATTTGGATTATGCTTGCCCACATTTAAAGGTAGCCCCTGACTGCTGAAACTCTGGGTTACAGATGGTTGTTTGCAGGTATGCACATATTACTCTGTAACCACCATGTCACCACACTAAAAGACAGCTGCTGGGAGTTTCTAAAGACAGTTGTAGCAGCAATAAATGTTTGCTTTATATTTTTCATATCGACCATTATGAAGTGAGGACTAATTAGCAGATAGCACTTTCTGAGATAGAATTACTAGCATCATTGTGTATGAAAAATCAAAAAAGCTGAGAGTAGTGCTTCGCCACAGATCGCATTCATTCACATGCCCTTCCGTCACAAATTGTGGATCATTTCCCTTCTAAAGGTCTGCCTCTTCATGGAGGTAAAAGTATCTACTAAGGCCATCTGCCTTTGAGTGCTGTGATTCAGGCCTACCCTGGATATCCATAGTCAATCTTTGCCAAACACAAAAACTTTGGATTAACCCCAGGCATGGCCATTCACCACCTCAGAGGCATGTTGTCTTTTTGGACTTTAAAGTGGGAGACACACACGTATGATATCGACTTGTGCATAGTGCAGACACCACACATGCCACTTTTTCAGTAATGGTCAATTTTCCCTCTTTTTGGAAGTTTCCTGCTAATGTAGGCCACAGACTGTTCAACCCCTTCTGAGTGTAGCTGTGCTAATACTTCAGCCTCCAAATTGAATTCACAGGTGTCTGACTAGATACTACATTATGTCCATGATCTCAGATTTTCAGAACTGGGACCACACTCAAACCATATTTTAGATACTGAAAAATGGTTTGGCTGGTAGCTGTCCAAGTGAATTGCTTTGGTTTTTTTATGGATCTTAATTCATTCAAGGGATGGGCAATGTTCCTCCCACATCCCTTGACAACATGAAGTAGTACCCAGTGAGGCTAAGGATTGCTTTCATCTGGTTTTGAATAGTATGAAAGACCAAATTCTGGAACACATGCACTTTTTCCTGAAGCGGCTGTTTCTTACCACCACTCACTTGGCAGGCGATTTATAGCATCCTGTACTATCTGGTAATTTGTTGCCTTGAAAGTCAAGCCAGCATTCCGTTAATGCCTATAACACCTTTAGCACCTGTTTCAGATAGGGTAGATTGTCTTCCCAGATGTGGATAAATCCTACAACATCATCTAAACAGGCAATGCAAAATAGTTATTTGGCATATAGGACATGGTTTACCATCCTCTGAAAGTTGACAGGGGCATGTTGTACCCTAAAGGGCATATCAGTTAACTGGAAGTGGCCTCCAGCTGTGGAAAATGCTGACCTCTCCTTTGATTTGTCAGTTAAACCAACCTGTCAGTACCCAGTCGTGAGATCAAAGGCACTGATGTACTTGGCAGCACCTAAAGTATCAATGAGATCATCTGCACAAAGTATGTGAAGTGCATCTCTCTTGGTCACAGCAGTACGCCGTCTGGAGTCCACATAAAAACCAACTTCAATTGACCTATAGCTGAACATTTGAGGACAAAACACCATAGTGCTCTCCATTGAATTATTGGAATGCTCAATTACCCCAGATGGCCAGCATTGTAGAGAATTCCTCATCAAAGATATACCTCTCCTTATCAGATATCCAAAAATTCTGCATTTCACTTGCTTAGTTTCTCCTGGGTCAATGTCATGGACCTATCAGTCTGTATGATCAGCAGTCAGTGAGTACAACAATCCAAACTGAATCTTAACTCAAGTACCTAATCCACTGTGTCAAGGAAGGAATTTGGGGGTTACATCCCTTCTGCTCTCCCGATTCCTAAAGAACAGACAACAGGATGCCAAATAGAAGCTCAATGGGACTGTATCCTACTCTTCCCCTGACACTGGTTTCATATTTCAGGGTGACTTTCCTCACGAGTGCACAGCCTTTTAATGAATACTAAACATGGTGGCTATGAACTCAGGTGAAAAGGTAGGAGGGGGATTCTCTACAACGCTGCATGAAGGAGAAAACAAGCAAAGGAATGCTGAAATATTTCGGAATTTAAGCCCCAAAGTAAAAACTGCCACCCTCCAGACCCCTGATTTGTATTTGTATTTATTTATTTGTATTGCGCAGCCTTCCCACGGGCATCAGGGCGCATGTTTAGAAAGGTGGTTACAAGAAAGTGTTACAGCAGGCCGTTGGAGGTTACATAAACATATATGAATTATGTACAACATTTACAGGGGTAATATACAGATGCATTATATACAAGATAGCCGGGAAGGTGCCGCATGCAGCCAGTGTTACATAGGACTGGCCGCCATAGCATCTTGCTCATGGAGCCAGTGTTTTGTTTTACTTTTGAAGGATTGGAGGGAAGCGACATTCCTGAGTTCTTTGGGTAAGGAATTCCAGAGCTTCGCCGCAAGGACTGGGAAGCTCGAGCCTCTGGCAGTTTGAAGCTTGAAACTGGGGATGATAAGTGTGTGCGCTTGTGCAGGTCTGGAGGCTGTGTGTTGGGTAAAGCGCGCTGATAGGTATGCCGGTGCAGCGTTATTCTGTGCTGTGTGACTAAGCACAAGTGTTTTGAGGGCGATGCGCCGTGCCAATGTATGTTGCGTCTGGTGGAAGAGATGTGGGCGCGACCTGGGTATGTTTAGAGCAGCCCTGATGGCGTTATTCTGGGTGACCTGTAGTTTATCAATGTTTCTTTGGCTCGTTCCGAGGTAAAGGGCGTTGCAGTAGTCAATTTTTGATAAGATGAGGGTTCTGGCGAGAATAAGGCAGTTGTCCGTTGTTAAGAAGGGACGGCAAGCTGTGATCAGTTTACGCGTATACGCGGATGCTGAGACTACTGAGTTGGTTTGTCTGTTGAGTGAGAGGGTGGAATCTAGGTAGATACCGAGGGTTTTAGTGACATTAGTAACCTTGATAATGTTGCCATCAATGTTAAAGGCCTCATATTTACTGTCGAGTTTTGCGAGTTTGGGCTGAGAACCTAGGATGAGTAGCTCAGTTTTCTCGTCGTTTAGGCAAAGCCCGTGGTGGGCAATCCACGCTTGGATGGCAGTGTAGACTGCATTAAGCGCTTTGGTGTCCGTTACATAATCCCCAGTGATAGGGATGAGTATCTGGGTGTCGTCCGCATAATTTGTGTAGGTGACACCCAGATAGTCAAGAATATCAAAGAGTGGTTTCGTAAATACGTTATAGAGCGTGGGTGATACGCATGAGCCTTGAGGGACTCCACAGGGGACGTGAGCTGGGTCCGCGGCGGCGAGTGGTGAGAAGACCCTCATGGACCTGTTTGCAAGGAATGAGCTGATCCATGAGGTGGCTGCATCAGAGAAGTGGGCGGCAATTTTGAGGTGCTGGCAAAGGATTTGGTGATCAACCAAGTCGAAGGCCACAGAGAGATCCAGTAGGAGTAGGAGCGCTTGTTTACCCTTGTCTTTCATATCCTCAATTTGTGTTTTTAGATCTATCAGAGCTGTCTCAGTTCCGTGTCTCGGGCGGAAGCCCGATTGTCTGAGGCCTAATAGGTTGTTGGTATCGAGGTAATCTTGAATTTGTAGATACGCAGCGCGGTCCAAGATTTTGAGGAGGTAGGGCACCATGGTGATGGGCCTATAGTTGGAGGGATTGCTAGGGTCTAGGTTAGGTTTTTTGATCAAGGGGATTACCCAAGCATCCTTGAGGTTGTTAGGTACTATGCCAGATTTAAAGGAAGAGTTGATGAAGGAGGTGATGAAAGGGGCAAGGTCATGTGCTGCTTCCTTTACGATTGGAGCCGGGCAGGCGTCACCTTGGCATTGGATGGTTTTAACTTCATAATGATGTTTTCCGCTTCCTTAATGGTGAGGGGTGAGAAGCTGAAAGGTTGGAAGGAGTGTTTAGGTGATGGGATATTGTAGTATTGGGAATTACCTATTGAGTCTAGGAGATGGGTTTTTTTGGCATTGATTTTAGCTTGGAGAGTAGTGATTTTGTTTAGTAATGCTTTTTGTATGTTAGCACACCATTCAACGTTGGGTGTACACTTGTCGAGAGGAGCAACTGGGGACTCTAATTCCTTGAGAATTTTAAAGAGTTCCTTAGTGTTGGATTGTGCTTGTATGATCCTGTTGTTGTACACTTCTTTTTTAGCCGCTAGTATGGCTTCCTTGTACATGTGGGTGATGGATAGGAGGTTAATTTTATTTACTGGTGAAGGGGAATATTTCCAGAGAGACTCCACTTTACGTTTATCTTTGCGCAGTTCTCGTAGGCGTGGGGTGAACCATGAGTTAAGGTGGTTGCGCGGTTTTTCTTTGCGCTGTTTGATAGGGGCAATGGAATCAAGGGTTTTTAACATCGCTCGGTTGTGTCCACAAGGACAGTGGGGTCGGTGCAGGTGGAGGAAACCGAGTTCAATACAGGGAGGATGAGTGGGAGTAGTTTCTCAATAGTGATGTCCTTCTTGATGCGAGTGAAGGTAGGTGGCGCGGTACAGGGTTTGTCTATGGGTTGGCAGGAGTTGATAGAGAATGTTATTTTATGATGGTCGGACCATGCACATGGTGACACTGAGATTATATTTAATGCGCAATTCAAGTCTGAAACCCAGTCTAGTGTGCGTCCCTTGATATGAGTAGGTTCATTGACATGTTGGGTGAGGCCAAAGTCAGAGAGGACACTTGCTAGGTCACAGGCTTTGGTATCGTTCGTATCCAGGTAGCCCAAATTGAGGTCTCCAAGTATAATGATTTGGGACTTAGGCTTGATGCTAGCTGCTAAAATGGCAGAGATGTCCTCTACGAATGTGGAAATGGGACCAGGTGGCCGGTAGATGAGGTGCATTGAAGTGGTATGGTTGGGTGAGATTGGGAGTTTAATTGAGAGTAGTTCGGCGGAGGGCAACTGGTAGGTGTTCACAGCTCTCAGATTAAGAGAGTTCTTGAATATGAATGCTAATCCTCCCCCCTTGGTTTGATTAGTGTCCCTGTCGCACCTAATGATAGAGTAGTTGTCGGGGATGGCAAGGGTCAAGGCAGGACCTGAAGCCGCATGTAACCAGGTTTCTGTGATTGCCAGGAAATCAAGGTTTTCGGTCACAGTGAAGTCTGCGATGTCTAGCGCGTGAGCGGGGACATAGCGGGCGTTGATGAGCACACCTTTGAGTTTAGCTTGGGTATTGGGGTGTTGGCTGGGGGGGCCTCTGCTGTTGAAGGGGCTGTTAGGGTAGAGGTATTATTCTTGATGGAGTTAGCCGGATTGTCCCTTTTGTCTGTGTTCACGTGATAGGACCAATGGTGACATCTGGTTGCTAGTCTTAGGTTACGAACTGAGGTGACGCATGGTTTGCTACGTAGCCTTGGGGTTAAACAGCTAGATAGGCCTGGCAATGAGGGTTCATCTGCTGTAGGTTTAGGCCTATTGGTGTCAGGCAGGAATGAGGGGTATCCGTAAGAGGTGATGCAGTGCCGTGGTGTAGAATGTGATCTTGAGGTGTAATGTAGGCGAGAGCCAAGCCTCGCATTCCTGATGCGTGTATGACAAGGTTGGATAGGGATGGGTTTGGAGGCGAAGTGTTGTAGCCACAGGGCTGGCTCATTGAGATATGGGTTTGGAGCTGTCGTATTGTGGGATAGGGGTGAGCGCAGTAGGGTAGTAGAAGTGGTGGTCGCCAGATTATGTTGTATAGCCATAGTGGGACCAGGTTGCGAGGTGGTTAAGGCCAAGATGGTGTAAAGGGTGGTGTAAAGTAAGTGAGGGGCAAAATGTGGCCGTGGCAGATAGACCGGCTTATATGTGATGGGGTCTGGTAATGGGCATTGTAGGTAATTGGTCGGGGTAAAATGCATTGTTGAAAATAGTGAAGCACAGTGTACCATAAGGCACAACACAATTACAAGAAGGTCTGAAAGCGACCATAAGGCACAACACAATTACAATAAAGGTCTGAAAGCGACCATAAGGCACAACACAATTACAATAAGGTCTGAAAGCGACCATATAGCACAACACAATTACAATAAGGTCTGAAAGCGACCATAAGGCACGGCACAATTACAATAAGGTCTGAAAGCGACCATAAGGCACAACACAATTACTGATTCCCTTCTACTACCAGTTTTAGGAATCAACAGGACACCTGAACCTAAGGACAACAAGCAGACCTCCTATTAGTGGGAATATCACAAATGCACATGTAGGGCTTTAATGTAACATGTACATCCATTCTGCTCATGCATTGTATTCCTCCCAACATGTGCATTTCCATATGAAAAAGTGTTGCTTTTTCATATGAACAGTGTACATTTATTCCATCACTTTAAAACCGACATTAAAATCAGCTGTCACTTGCCCTTGATGTGCATTTTTAGATGTTCATTGTGTAATGCATGAACTGTAAAACTCATACGCTCGGTGTACAGTTCATGTGAAAAGTGTATATTTATTCCATCACTTTAAAACTAGCGTCAAAGTCAGTTGTGTATTGTTTTTCATGTGAGTTTTTGGGAGATGTCAATTGTGTAATCTAAGAACAGTAAAACTCATACTCTCTGTGTACAGTTTGTCTGACTTGCCTTTGATGTGAGTTTTCGGGAGAAGTTTATTTTGTAATGTACCAACTGTAAAACTCACACGCTATGCGTAAGTGATTGCAGCACATATTGTATGCACCTTTCTGGAAGGAGTATGTGTTGTAATAAAGTGCGTCATAAGACCATGTGTTCTAGGAGTACATATCATGGGAGTGCATATTGTAGGAGTAAGTTATGGGCAGTAGGCACGTGTTCAGTAGGTGTGCTTGTCATCGGAATATGCACTATAGCAGTGTGTGTTGTTGGAGTGCATGTTATAGCAGCGCCTGTCCTAGGAGCATGTGCCATTGGTGTATGTGTCATTAGAGTATGTTTATAAGAGTGTGAGGTATAAATGTGCGATAATACTCTGTGTGATAGGAGAGTGTATGGTATGAGCATTTGTGGTAGAAGTGTTTTTCGTAGGAGCATGTGTCATAGGAGCACAAGTAACATTCAAAACATGTTTCCATAATAAATCTAAAGTGGGAATACTTAAAATGTGTTTAGTTTCCTCCACTGTTAGATTGGATTCTTTTATAACAACTACAGGAACCTTTTTCTTTGAATTTAATTTAAAATATTGACAATTGTTTGTTGAAAATAGTCTTGTAGATTTTGGTAAATTTAATAAAGACGCTATCATAATTATAATACATACAGCCCCCCAGCCCCACACTTCATATTCCTACAGGCTCTAACTGATCTTCCTAGAACCTGTATAATTCTTAGACGGTCCCCACATTCCATTCCATCAGCCTTCTGGACCGATTGTACCAGCCATATAACACACCCTCCTCCTTCCTTATTCATATATTCTTAACTCCTTATACCCTTGTTCCTCTTAACCTTCAACACCCTACTTAAGTTTCATACTTGAGCATTGCAGACACTCACAGCACCATTCATCACTTTATCCACTTGTAAGGGCTCACTGTACACAGGATAAACTTTTCTCTTCAGAACCCCTTCCTTTATACTTACCCAATCACTGACACATACCTCCATAACTCTTCCTGCTCTTCTCTCATTTACACATCTCAAATATATTTCCTTCTTCCAATCCAGACATCTTCTAACATCTTCCACATCCATCTTGCTCCCTCTCCATCCATGGACAGCACATTTTAATATTTCCCTTTCTCCTTCTCATCATCTTAAAAGGACTTACTCCTGTCACTGTTTGCAGTGCCATGCAGTGACATCTTGAGAACATACATCCTCATCTTTCACGAAAGTCTATTTGTTTACACCACACACATATGCCAACATTATTGCATCCATTATGCTACTGTTTACCTTTTCAATGGCACCATTTGTCACTGGATGATACATTGTCATTCTCTTGTGTTCAATACCACATTTCAGCATTTATCCTTCCATTACCTTACCAACAAATAGAGTTTTGTTATCAGTAAGTATACTCCTTGAATATCCTTCCCTCTGAAATACATGTTCCCCAAATGTTGACACTATTAAGTCATTTGCGTCCCTCACTGCTTTAAATTCAATCCATTTCAACAACAAATCTAGCAACACTACAATGAACTGCCCATGACTACCTCCCATATCCGCAGGACCCAACACATCCACAGATAATTATTCAAACATCTTTTGGAGCTTCTTGCCTCGACAACAGTTGAGTCATTGCCTTTATAGCTTTACATGCATTCTCACAATCCACACATCTTCTTAAACTCCTCTCAATTGCCCAATCAAACACTGGCCACCAATAATCTTCCAGCAAAGCTGCTTTGGTCCTCTTAATTTCTATAAGGCCGGCATGAGCAATGTCCACCAATTTTTCCTTCAACATCGTTGGGATGACTACTCGGCCCCAATGACACGATAATCTCTTTTCGACACCTAACTCATCCCTTCCCATATAATCTCCTTTTCCTCTCTCAGTGCACGCTCTCATTCTAAACAACTGATCACTCCATCAGGTGCCATATATATCTGATCAATGATCTCCCCTGCCATGCCATCATCTTGACCACCTACTCATGATAAATTATCTGCTGAAACATGTTTCTGTCCTGTTATTACTTCCATGATAAATGCATGACATTTCATTCTCACCATACAACTGGCAACTCTTCTTGATACCTTAACCAAACCTTTCTCTTGAAATATTGCCTTGAGATGTTTATGTTCTGTTCCCATAATGAATTCTGGGCCCCATGCAAAATTTCTAAAAGTGTTCAAAGCCGAACGCCACACCAAAGCCTCTTTCCCCAACACAGAATACCTTTTGTCAGGCCCATGGAAAACTCATAAATCAGTAATTATCCTCTCATTGCCTTGACCAACAATCTTTGAAAACACTGCACCAATGCCCACCTCACTGGCATCAACCGTTATTACCATTCTCCTGCTCATATCAAATTGTTCTGACACTCTTGCCATGTCTATTTCCTTTATTATCTCACAAAACCGTCTTCACACTTATCACTCCACACAAAATACAACCATTTCATTTAAGAATTTCCTCATATATCACATACGTTGCCTGCACAACTTTTAACACATTTTTGGTAAAATTATATCTTACCCAAAAATGTCTGCAGCACACCTTTTGTTTGTGGCACTTCAACCTTGCAAATACTTTCAACCATATCTTTCTTTGGTCTCACATCATATCCTGCATCTTTGAGGCCAGAGTACTCTACTGATCCTTTTCGAAAAAAGCTTTTCTTTTCTCAATGTCATCCCTCTTTTCTCCAAAATATCCAATTCTCCACATACCAAAATGTCATCTTGAAAGCAATGAACACCTTTTATTGCATTAAACAATGTATACATAACCTTCTGAAAAACTGACGATGCTGAAAACAACCCAAATAGAACTCTTTGATATTGAAATATCCCTTCATGCGATACAAATGCTGTCAGCTTATGATACTGCGTGTCCAATTCCACTTGATGCTACTCGGAAGCAAGATTCAGCTCAGTAAATATCCTTCCTTTCGCAAACATGGTTAGAATTTCTGATATATTTGCTAAATGGTGTCTTTCGACCACAACATACTTGTTGAGCTGTCTGAGATCAACACAAAGAGGCAGCTCACCACTTTGTCAATGAGCATGCATAAATCATTTACATTCTCTCACGTCTAGCCAGGTTTTCGGGAGGCTGCCCACCTATGTGAATGAGGATCTCTGTCTCGTAAAAATGAACTGCAGCATTGGGCGGACTGAGGGAAAATGTTTATGCGTTGCTAGGTAACAATTGTTGCTTCATTACTTTAGACGTCACTGAACAACGTGCAGAGGCTCCAGATCCCCTGATCTGGAGACCCCAGTTAATCAACAAAGGGAATCCTTACAGCCGCAATCACCTGCATTAGCCGTCTGAGTTGCCTGGGAAAGTCACTGCACTCTGGCACCTAACTCTGGTGCTGTGTTCTGTGACTTTCATACTGCTGAGCTGTTGCTGGGGGACTTGTTGTTCCTCTCATGTCTGCAAACTCATAGCCATGATGAAATGGAATGTGGTAGCCCCTAAACTGAGAACGAACATAGGTCTAAGACCCTGTTCTATGGAATTTCTTATAATCAGGATGGTCTACAACCAGGTTTTAGCTCACTGCACCCTTCACAGAGGAGAACTATTAATTTGCATATCAGTCTCTGTCCCACCCACAAGAGCAGTCCAGTACTGAAATGCTAGGCAATTCTCCTCAGAACAAGAGTACCATCAGCAACTCCATACACGTGTTTCGGTCTTGTTGGACCTCCTCAGTGAGGTGAAGCTGAGCCACTCCAAGATCCAGTGAGCATGTAGTCCGAGTCTGGATTACCCTTGTTTACTTAGGGTAAAACCCCACGTTTTAGAAAATCGAAAGAGTGTGGGAGCCCCTCTACGAGAATGAACATGAGTCCAATACCCTGTTCTATGGAATTTCTTCCACTCAGGATGGTCTACAAACACAATTTAGCTCACTGCACCCTCCACATAGGAGAAATGTTCATTTGTATATCAATATTTGTCCCAACCATAAGACACTGGCATAATTTCCATTAGAAGACGTATTTACTTCATGCATAAGTATATTACATACAGTCGCCCAGTTGTGCATTTCATGTCCCCTCCAGGCTCAAACTGATCCTTCTTGAACCTTCCTCCTTCACGGATGGTCCCTACATTCCCGTTCCATATTCCATTCCAGCAGCCTCCCACACTGATGCTACATGCCTGATATAACAGTAATATACAGTTCACATAACCTATTGTACTCTTTAATACATTAGATGTCAGCTGCCATTTTGACTCTTCAAAGTTTAATTAAAACAATCCTTCTTTATGTTTTATTTGTGACACTGCTACATATATCATTCCTTCTTTAAAAACCTATGTCTATTAGTGCAGCATCCAAAGTCAATCTTTTTGATTCATGCAGTTATTGAATGTGCAGAACACAATGGGACACAATGAAAATTGAGCTCTTTTCACAAACATATCTTTGAAAGTCATGAATCATGCAGAGGTACAACAAACCATGGGAGGTTCCTCTACATTATCAAACTTTTAACATAATCATGTATTTATGCACAGTTTTAAGACAGACTCTAGACCTGCTGTTTTTTTAAATTGATTGTTCTTATTTATTTAATCGTGCTTTCCCTTTTTTATTCAAATTCCAGTGGCATAAGGTGGCCATCTATAGCATTGCTTACTTTATCTCTACAACTGGTTACTTCTAAATTTTCATCATAAAAGAGATGAACTTGTCGCACTCTGCAATGGTAGACATCGAAGCAACACAGGAATGTTCTTCTTTTGCATATTTAACACTAGCTGTACCCGGCCACGCGTTGCTGTGGCTCAGTCTGGTTAAATGGAAAAGAAAGAAAAGAGAAAGCGCACATTTCTAATACGTTTAATTTCACAATGCTTGTGGGTATACAGTATTTTTTGTTGTTCTATTCTCTGTGCAGATATAGAGATTGTCTGCTTTGCCGACTCTAGAACATGCAACATATAATTGTCCATGTGAGAAGCAATCCGTGTCTAGATGTAAACGGCACAATTTTAAAGATTGGCCTTGAGCTTTGTTGATGGTGATTGCAAACACAAGTTGGCATGAATTCAGATGTTTCAGTTTCTGCACCAAACAACGTCATTTGGAAAAGGCTTTGATTCGGCGGTATATCCGGCAAGCAAAGATTTTAATGGCTCTGGTGGTTCCCCAAGTTGAGTCAGTTTAATTTTCCTGGCGGTGCAACACATTCCTATCGTTTCTCCATGAAATTTCAGAGCCTTGCAATAAGGACACACTTCAGTCATAGTGCAGATGAGAACATGTTGGCTCAAGCTATAATCATCAGCTGGGTTGTACCGGAATGCAAGGCGATTGTAATTGCGTGATTGCTGAGCACGGAGTTGTGTTTGACGCTGATCTGCTGTTTCTCATTGACGACTTTCAGCCACTCTCAGCCTGTCGCGTTCATTCTGTTGAGAATGAAGCAGATCTGAAGCTGCAATACGCGATTGCCGTGCTCGCAACTGTGCGTCCTAAAGTCTGGTTGCATATCGCTCTGCTGCTTCCTTGGCATGCATTTGAGCCATTCTAAATCGAAAACATTGAAATGGAATCGTAAAATATTTAGTATAGCATGTGTTGCTTTTATGTCCACCTGATGGTGCTGTTTTTCCGAAAAAGCATGGAAATATTTAGTATAGCGTGTGTTGCTTTTATGTCCAACAGATGGTGCTGTTTTTTGGAAAAAGCATGTTTTTACCTGTCACAGGTGTGACATCTTTGTATAGTAGGTATATAAATACACACACGTATTTGAATGTAACATTGTGTCAAAGCAATCAGTGGAGAACTTTTGGAGATTTAAGATTTTGAACAAACAAACATTTACATTTATATTTATATAGAATGACATCACATCCAATGCAATATATCCAAAACATGTTAGAAATCAGTCTACCTTTCCAGAATGTTTTCACAGGAACATGGAGGAATCCTATACTAATAGTTGTGTTTTATTTCTGCATACTCAAATTCTGCAGACTGCTGCATAGTAAGAGTAAACTCCTTCTATTCAAAATAGTTCCAGAGAGCGACATTACCAATACTGCCTATACGTTTTTGGCTATCCTTTGATTGAAGAGTCTTGAAGACTGGTAGACATTTTACATGAGTCACTTGTAGCAAATTTCCAAAAACAAGGACATGTCTGCCACCAACCAAGATCATAGTCAGTCCTCAAGACCGATTGCATTCACAAGTCAATGAAAGCTAGCATCAAGTGAGAGGCCATACTCACTTCATCCACAATCAAGACTTTTAATGTTTCAAGAACTCATCATACTACTTTTGCTACATTTGATGCAAGTTTATGATATTCAAGTTTATTATCATGCTCCATTAGTGGAATCAACAATCGGTGTAGACTGACACCACCGATATTGAATGTTGCTAAGCCTCAGGGAGCAGTTACAACACATGACAGAGAACAAGCAGCCATGTTTTGTATCATTGCTCTCAACACAATAATTAGAATTGATTTTCCAGTACCAGACTGTCCACTCACATACATCAATAAAGGTTTGTGGTGGACACAGAGACATTCATTTTGATCATGTTTAAGACATGGACAAACCTATCTTTTATCATATAATACATTTCCTTCTGATCTCTGTTTATTGTACTCACTAATGTATCTACATTTGTGTGCACACTTTTTATTTGTTGCATTGCACTTCTGATTTCCTCCTTGGCAAGCTCAACGTATGTCTGTTTGACTATATGGTTCTCCTAACACATTTTGACGGTCTTTAGGAGAATCTTGACTGCCCTCTCATGTATCCTTTGTCAATTCAGCTTCCGATAGTTCTTCTTGACATATTTCTTTTTGCTATAATTGTAAGTATAGTTCAAACTTTATGTTTTTGATATGTCCTTTATTTGCAAAAAATCCTTTTTGAAAGTTGGAAAACTTCCAAGTAGATCTCTCTAAGTATGCCATGGTAAGAACAATTGCAAAAGGCAAAATTAAAATAATTCCTTTTTCTCTGCAGTTTGGCAAGACAGTTTCCTGTGGTTATGGAAACGTATATTTTCATGTCTCACAAGGCAACAAGGATATCCACTTATGTTATAACATCCTCTTTCATTGCCACATTCCACATTATGGTATGAGTAGTGTTCTGATACTTCATACAAGCAAATGTCCTCCAAATGTGAAGACCTATTTGGATAATAGGTATCAATTAAGTTTGTACACATCTGTACTATCAGATAATCATTCAGCTAAATGTTCAATTTCCCCTTCTATGCTTTAGTACCTGTAACCTGCTAATTGCAGGACGAAGACTTAGCCAAATGAGGCTGATGCGATGACCATACAGAGCCGAACCTTTAAGTTGTTCTACAGTTTCCCAGGATCTTTGATCTCTGTATGAGAGCAGTTTCTGTCAAAAATGTGTGTCTTCTGATAAATCAGCCCACACTTCTTCTGCATTGATCTTTTCATATTTTGTCAAATATGCTGTAACAAAGTGAGCAAGAGCAGTTGTTTCATCAGCAATATACTGTAAATCATTATTGACATTCCAAATATAAGCAATAACAGGATTGTAATCAATGACAAATTGAGATTCATTATCACTTTTTAGGTGATATGTATTCTTTGGTGATTCACCAATTAAATGATGTCAAAGAGATATGAAAACACTGTTTGTTTGGCCAATTTGAGGAACAGGCATTGGAAATCTAAATCTGCACTTGGTAAAGTGCTTTCCTTTACTTTCAAACTTTATTTTGCAGTACTTTCCACGCGTGTGCATTTGAAATCATACAACCTTATTCCGTAAATCTGCATTGACATGCTCATTTGGGATAGATCACATAACATGTTTTTCAATAAATTCCATTATAGCATTATCTCTCAATTTACCAAACCACAGAGCATCTTTAATCCAGAAAAGCATACATAGATGTGGAGCTTCACAAGCTTGGTATGCTTTTCTCCAAAAGTAATTTTCCACAGAAACCAGTGGACCATTTACTTTATAGTATTTAAAATGCAATATTACTAAGAATCAATGATGAAAGCATCTTGATACAACAGTGTCCATTGCACACTTCTGCTGGTGACATTTGCAGTACACCTTCTTTCTTTTTATTACTTTCTCACATCCAATCTGCAAGATCATCCAAGCCATACCCTGCACAACTTAAAGTCACAAACAAAGTATGAGGACCCATGTTTTGGAGCATGTATCCAACCTCAGAATGTCTCATAACACTATTCCATTGTTCCTCTCATAGGGGATAGGCTATTGGTAACTTATCCTTCTAGAAATGTATATTTCAGTTTTACCTGTTTGATCATTTCATTAACAGAGACATTCTGAAATCTAGTGCCTGTTTGCCATGTATGAGCAACAGAATATCACAGGGTTGAAAATGCCCTTTCATAGAGTAAGTGGAAAATATATTCAATAGTGGTGCCGAATCTGGAGTCCTCAGAACACACACGAGTACAACGGTATTACAAGGAAGAAATGAAAGCTATACGATCATCCAATTTGCCACCATTTCTGGTGGGATAAACAAGGAATCATCTAGCTTATAGATTTTTTCCTCAAGACACTGACTGGTAGATCTTTTTTTTGTTTAATGTGATATAATTCAAGTCCATCACCCATCACTTCTGAAGAGTGTAGACAGTGAATAGTGTAATGTTCATACAAGAAATTCTGCACCTCAAACATCTCCCAACTGACAACAGTAGTTTAAATATAATCGTTGTCTATGGGTCTCCTACCACCATCCCATAATTTAATGAGGATATTACTCACCAATTAAATATGCTTAAAGGACCCAATATGGCCACAATAATACTGGGTGACTTTAATCGATAGTATGGTGATCCGAAAGACATTGAAGCTATTAATCTACAGAAACCTTTGAACAACATTGACTTTAAGGTATCTAACCGCAAACCTACAATGGAGAATGGATATCGATTAGACTGGGTCGCCACAAACAACCTTGACTCACGAGACTACAAGTCCAAACCCTGTATATGGTCAGATCATTAGAGTGTCACCTTTTTCAGCACTCTGCCACTGCCGAAACCCAAAACCCCCAACTGCCCTACTAAAGTGACACATCGGAATTTCAAATATATTGATAGGAACCAATTAGAGGAATGCTTGGATAACGTCAAAAACAACCAAAGCGAGAAGGGTACATGTGAATCCCTATTGACAAACTTACTTCATCACCTTGAGAAGTTAGCAGACCAGAAGGCACCTCGACAAATCAATCTAATTAGATCAACCTTCAAAAAACAAAAATGGTTCTCGAGAGAACTTGTAGAACAAAAAAGAGAAAAAAGAAAAAGAGAAAACGAATGGCAAAAAAAACCCCTCTCTCGCTAACAAGGCATCATGGAAGGATAGCGAGAAAACCTACAAAAATATGACAATAGAGGCAAAAAAGTACTTCTATTATGACCAGATCACCACAGCAGCAAACTCCACCAGCAAGCTGTTTAATATCCTTAAATCAGTGGAAAAGCCCAAGGTCATCACTCCCCACTTCTCACCTACTCAAGAAGAGTGTGATGCAACCCAGATCACCTTCTTTAACAAAATCACCAAAGTTAGGGACTTAATAGCAAATTCCCAAACTAGCAAAAAGACGACGGCAGCAATGCCAATTGAGGCGTCATTCCAACATATAGAAACAATTTAAGTTCTCAGAAATTACCATCACTGATATGACAAAGGTGCTTGCCTCTATGAAACCTACCACATGTGCTGAAAATATACTTCCGCCCAAAATAATATTGGACAATTCCGACATCTTTGCCGCAATCCTGACGAAAATCATCAACGCTTCGTTCAGAGACCAGAAAGTACCAAAAGGCATAAAAAGGGTCACAATAACACCATTGGTTAAGAAACCTAACCTCGACCAAAGAAACCCGAACAATCTTAGGCCCATTACGAACTGTAATTTCATTCTAAAGATCATGGACAGGATAGCCCCCATGCAACTTCAGGCTTGCGTTGAAGCATCAAACTCCTTACATCACCAACAATCAGGTTTCCGTCATGCCCATAGCACTGAGACGGCTAAGTTGGACTTGCAAACAAAAATGCTCAGCATCATAGACAAGGGGAAGACAGGCCTTCTTATTCTTCTTGATCTAAGTGCAGCATTTGACCTGCTAGATCACAACCTACTCAAGTCAGCTCTAGAGAAAACCACCAACTGCTCAGAAGAAGAAATCGGCTGGATAATGTCCTTTTAAAAAAATTGGATGTCTAGGTTTTACTGGGGGATAAGTTCTCTTTGGAAAAGGAAATTCTATGTGGAGTCCCAGAGGGGGCCAGTATGTCACCATCACTTTTTAACCTTTACATGAGATATCTCTGTTTAGTCCTCGACCAAACCAACACTTTCTTCACCAACTACGCGGATGATACTCAGCTGGTGATTGAACTGAGTGGGGACTCCAGAAAGCTAGCGACCAGCATACCATGATCTACAATACTGTGGAACAATGGATGGATGCCAATTGGATGTGCCCTAATGGCAAAAAAAACTGAGTTTATGGTATTTGGCTCCCTTTCAGCGAGAGCGAAATTACCAACAACATACAGCTCATTCTTGATAAAAGACACACATATACAAGTCTTGAGCAAGGTCAAAACCCTTGGTATGATTCTTGAAGCTTCCCTGGGGACCGAAGCTGAAGCTCAATACATAAAAAAAAGTGTGCATACCACCTTAGATTACTAAAAGCCATTAGGCCCCACATATCAGAGGACAACTGCGCCACCATTGCAAGGGCGACTATACTGTTGCACCTCGACTATGGTAATGCACTCGTTCTGGGATCTAACAAACAATGCCTCCACAGCTATCAGGTTGTTCAGAACAATGCTGTAAGGATCATTAAGCATAACACTAGATCTCAGCATATCAGAGACTCGAAAAGGGCATTACACTGGTTGAAAATCGAAGACAGGGTACACTTTAAGGCCTTAACACTGGCACACAGATGTATCTTTGGAAAAGCACCAGCATATCTAAAGTCCAAAATACAGTCATATGTGCCAGTAGAAAGTTAAAATCCACTAACCAAGGCAGGATCACAGTTGCTGCACACAAGCTTAAATGTGGTATGGGAAGACCTCTCCCCATACTAGTCGCAGGCCAAGGGAACAAACTCCCTATCCATATAAGACTGGATGCCAACTACATGCAATTTCGAAAATTGGTGAAAACCCACATTTTTAGATAACCTTATACTGCAGGTCTACAGTTTGACTCCGTCTGCCGTCCCGTGCCTCCACTGTCTGTCTTTGTTTGTCTCCTGTGTTCCTGTTTCTGTGCCCCGAGGCTTGCAAGCTACCAGTGCATTACAAATAAATAAATACAAGCGGTACCCTTCTGCAACATTTATGAACTGAAATGGACCTTCATTGTGCATTTCTGGTAATGCAATATCAAGAATGAACACGTTTTGTACATTCAGACATTCTTTATAAAGTTCATTGTTGGTGACTCAGTACTGTAAAGTTCCTGTTACCTTTGCAATATCTATCAGATTTTGCCATATTTAGTTATCCTTTGTAGCAAGACCATGAACCAAAATAAACAAAGAATCATTAATGAAATACTTGTGTATGAGCGCGATCCAAATAAAATATACCCTATCAATGTCAGGTTTTACTCCCACAGTGTTGACGTTTTCTTTTAAGTTTAGAGGTAATTATGTGCCCAGTTGCCTGTGGGCCAGGTGCGCTTTATAAATAAACAAAATACAAAATACAAATACAAATTACACAACTTTACCTAAATCATGTTCACATTTTTAAGCACAACGTGATTTTCTGGAGCATTCATGTTATTTCATAAGCTTCTGGAAGAAATGTTTCCTCTTTGGAAATCAATGAAACACTATTTGTACACATATAGCTGATCATTTGCACTGAAGCATCCCACTACATACACATACAGATAACGTTCTTTCCAAACATCATCTGCACTGTCTCTTACATTCTCATCTATGTACACTTTTGGACTTGTTTTTGTAGAATGGGTGTCGATTGGACACATAAACATTCTCACATGTTTCACTTGAGGAAGACTTAAAAGATGACAGTCCTTTAGCATACATCTGAAAAATGTGATCCTTTGAAAGCATTTTGTAATCATGTCCACTTCCTACAACTAAAGTTTCGACAGTTTCATTGATCAACACCTTATTTAAGAGTGCAGGTGACATATTGGCTATTTAGAAGAAGATACCATATTTTGCTGTGATGTGCAGCCTGCATACGAATGGGGTGAAACTGACTATCACTTATACCTTGACCCTGAAGTCGAGTAATTCATAGATTTCACAGTCATCAATTTTCTGAAGCATCTTCATTTGATGTTGTACATACTCATTGTTGTGGAATAAGTGCAAAAATGTCTTCATGACTGTTCATGAGTACTTGTCAATATTACACAGCAAAAAACTCTTCCATGCTAGATTTTCTTGTTTTACTTGCACTGAACACTGTTCTAAGCGTGTTGGTTTGTCCAAGATTTTCTGATTTCTTCTCTTACAAAAAGCACATTAGCTATCACTTCATATACTTACCCTGTTTCTGCAATAGCAAGGGTTTCATTGCATTTTTGAATGTAAATCTTTTCACTGACACATCTTTCTGTATGTGAAGTGTGTATCCAATCTCCTCCAAACACTTCACAAATGTTTTCTGATGAAAATACTTTAATCGGTTAACTTCTGTCATAGAATCCCTTAGTGACCACTGTCAGATGCTTTAATTTGTTTAACACTAAAATTAACTTTCTTTACATGAAAAGCCTTTCCAATGAGTGACTCTAATTTCTTTTTTTGCAAGAAAAGCTGCACATGATTTGATTTGACACTCATCGGAAAATTTCAAAACACTTGAGAAAAGAAATGTTTTTATGCATTCTTAATTCTGTCTCTTAAAAATGAAGTACTACTAGAAAGTAATTTTTTCAAATATCTCTTGTTTCTTCATTTAGTGTAATTATATGATATGATAAGTCATTTATAACACACCTCTACAAAAGTGTTTCTAGGCGTGACAAGACAAAGAGGGAGAAACAGAAGGAGGACAAACATCAATCTTCCTAGGCCTTTTGTCATTCACATCGTGCAAGTACGGGGAAGAGAGGAGGGTAGAAGTGAAAAGGGGGTGTGGGGGTTGAGGAGAAGTGCAGGGGACTAAATAAGTGCTGCCAGAGGGTGGCTATTAAGTGCAAAGAGAAGAGACTGTAGGGTTACAGATACAGACCTTTAAGTGCTAAGGGAGCCCGGAGGCACTGCGAGGGCAACTGTACATGCAGGAACCTGGCCACCCCTGAACACCCCGAGTTCAGGGGTGGCCAGGTGGCCAGTGTGTGGAGATATCAGGGAAATTGGCAGGGGAGAGGAAGAGAGAAAGCGGAAGTGAAACAAAAGGTCTTGAGTTGCTTCCGGAACCAGAGGTGGCTCTCCTCAAGTTTGAGAGAGGCAAGGAGGCTTTTCCAGAGGAAGGCCCCAGCCGAGGAAAGAGACCTCCCCCCCATTTTCTTCTTGAAAAAGCATCTGACCTTCAGAGAATTTGGAGGTGGATGAGCGGAGAGCTTGAGAAGGAATATGTTTAGTAAGAGAAAGCTGGAGGTAGTATGGTTCCAGGCACCAGAAAGCTTTGTGGACATTGCAAAAGGTCTTAAATTTGATCCTTGCAGCCATGGGGTGCCAGTGGAGAGATTTCAGAGCTGGAGAGATATGATCCCTGGGCCTGAGGCCAAGGATAAGTCTTGCAGTCCTGTTCTGGATGAGTTGTAAAGGTCAAAGGGTAGAGACAGGCAGAGTTAGAAAGAGGCTGTTGCAATAGTCCAGCCTGGTGAGGAACTGGGCTCTAGAGACAGTGAGCTTCTGGGGGAAAGTGAGAAAAGGTAGAATACCTCTGGGGAGGTGCAGCTGAAAGTGTGACTTCTTAGAGACATCAGAGATGTGAGGAAAGAAGGAGAGCGTGCAGTCAAAGATGACACCAAGTTTCTTAGCCTCACAGGAAGGAGCAGATCGAGGGCCCAAGGTGGGCGGCCAAAGAGAGAGTGGAAATGAGGGGGCAGGTGTCTCGATGAGGAGGATCTCAGTCTTACTGGTATTAAGGCAGAGATCATTGGCAGCACACCATTCCTGAATTGCGGCCTGAAGGAGAGCTGGGTGTAATTCGCATAACACTGAAAGTTAGAACAGAATGTAGTGATGCGGTGGGCCATAGGTGCCAGGTAGCGTTTAAATAGACAGGGAGAAAGGTTAGACCCCTGTGGAACACCACAAGGTGAGTGAGAGATAGAAGAGAGGAAAGACCGCAGTTGGACCTGGGGTGGTCAGTCAGTGAAAAAGGAGGTGAACCAGGACAGGGCCCGACCAGTGATGCCCAGTTTGTCAGCAATTGAGCAGGATGGCATGGTTGACCATGTCAAAAGCAGAGGATAGAACGAGGAGAATGAGGACAGAAGGAAGATTAGAGTCAAGATCAGAGAGCAAGTCTTCAGGGGTGTTCAGGAGAGCAATTTCCATGCTTTTGGCAGCTCTAAAGCCAGACTGGTGGTCGTGGAGACAACCAATAGATTCAGTATGCAGATTAAGCTGGGAGATGGGCAGCTTTTCCAGGAGTTTTCCCAGGAAAGGAGTGATGGAGATCAGGAAATAGATAGCCAGAGAGGAAAGATCGGCAGAAGGATTCTTAAGGAGGGCGTGCACAAGGGAGTGATAATGATTTTGCTATACATTGGGCCTCATCACGAGTTGGATGGTATGCCGGCGGTAATACCACGGAGATAACGTACAACGTTAATAGCACTATCACAACTCGCTCAGGCGCAATTTGCACCAGATCATGAGTTGCAGTGGGCGGTAATTCCCCATTCCCCATTTGGTCCATAGGACCGAATGGGGTTGGGAATTGCTACTACCACCAGTGGTAATTGCGCCAGCGGTAATAGCTCCGGAAACAACCCAAAAATTGTCATTTTTATCTCCAGCAAACAGCTGGAGGTAAAAATGCAATTTTCCGCTCAAATCCTAATTTGGCCATCCCTTAAATTTGGCTGCAATACTGTTACTGACACATTAACGGCTCAGTCCAAACTCCTGATGAGGCCCATCGTGTATTAAGTTTCTCACTTTCAATTAATGTGCTTCTACTGGGTTCTGTAGTTGATGTACAGAACATGAAACATGAAACTTTACTTACATACAACTACTTTTCCTTTCTTCTGAAGCGTTTAGTTCATCTCTTAATAGGCATTATTGAGTAAACTATACAAAAAAATGAGAATTAATACTTGAATACCAAAATAAATATACATACATATACATAATTAAATATACAATTAGAGTACCATACATAGCGAACACTATCATTATCCAACAGATTAAAATGAATCTAAATAATAGTGACTGGTCAAGGCTTAGGAGCTACTATCAATTAGGCATGTTCAGCATGTAATGCTATATTTCTAGTACTCTGTTCAAGATGACTTCCCATTTTACTTTTGGCTATTATTCTAACCATTCAAGGGTTGGCCATTACCAACGGCTGCCAATTTTGCGGTCTACCTGAGGTGGTGGAGTCCGTCCGGCATCTACACCTCATCTGTCCAGGTTTTTCGAAGATAAGAGGTAATTATTTGAGGTACTTGGTCTCGGACTTTGTTCTACAAGAGGAAGACCTCTGCTGGTCCAAAATGATAATGGGAGACAATAGATCTTGGTTATTGGCAACTTATAACATTCTACAGCATATACAAAACTCTTTTCCTACTCCATCATAACCAACGAATGACTGATGATCGTGGTCTGATTTATACAGACAGAGTTCTCTATGCTAAAAAGCTCGAAGGGTCATCCTCTTCAGCAACTTCCAGACTACATTAACTTAACGAGACCACAAACCTTTTCCTGTATCTTCTGTTACTTCTGTCTTTTGTAAATATCTATTTGGATTAAAATACATATAAAATAAATAAATAAATAAATAAATAAATAAATAAGTAAATAAATAAATACATAAATAAATAAATAAATAAATAAGTGATTATTCAATGCCAACTGTAAGCCAAATACATTGCAGAACAGGTAGGAGGCAGATGGCCTAAGAGAAGAGACACATATATGGGCTGTATTGTTTGTTCATTGACCCACCCCTGGATGGTCCATGGCCATACTAATCCCTATAACTATTCACACCCACTATTTACCCCTCCCTGTTCAAAATGCATTTTGCTGGGATACCTTTCTCCCCACCCTACCATCCATTAACATCAGCCATTAGCCAGTCAGAGTTTCTGTAACCAGTCTGCACAGAGTAAATGGTCTAATTGCTACTTTAAATGGCTACTGATGTAATAAAAAAAAGCTTTACTCAAGTTTTCTTAAGTCACTTATTTATGTATGTATTTATTTATTTATTTATTTGTAGGGCGCTGAAAGCCCACAGGCATCGGGGCGCCAACATAAAGACAGGACGGCAAGGACAAGACAAAGAAACAGGACACTTGGTCTGTGGAGGTAGATCAAACAGTGGTGTGTTCAGTATGTATTACTAACGGTCTTGTAGTCCAATTTATTTATACAGGAGTGTTTTCAGCTTTTTTCTGAAAACAAGGTGATTTGTCTCTAATCTTAGGTTTAGGGGCAGGCCATTCCATTTTGTGGCTGCACGGATTGGAATGGCTCTGACTAGGCCGTTTGCTTTCTTGTGTGGTTTTACTATGATAGGTCCTAGTGTTTCTGACCTGAGTGAACATGCTGGCAAGTATTGGGTAATCTTTGATTTCAGATATGCTGGAGCTTTCTCATGTAGGCAATTAGTGTCATGGATTTGAACAGCACTTGATCTTCAATTTTTAACCAATGTAGCTCTTTCCGAGCTTCGCTGCTATGTTCTGTTCTCCGCTTCTGTTTGATTATTCAGACTGTGTTGTTTTGTACTAGTTGATATTTGTTCATACTTTGCTTGTTGGCTCCAAGTAGTAGTGCATTCCCATAGTCTAAACGGGACAGTATGTATCTCTTACATTAAAGAAAGTCCTTAAAAAAAAACAAGGGAAAAGACAGCACCTTTACCTTCAGATATTAGATGGGCATTTACCAGATACTGCCATCATATACTTTTTCAGCTGTTGCCATATTATGGCCACTTACAACTTTTATATCAGTGACCAGCAAATGACTATCCCATAGCTACACAAAAACCCAAACTGTTGACTTTGTGAATGATTGTCTCATTAGCCAAACACCCTGTGCTTACTATGATATCACAATAGTCTTCAAAGAAAGATTGAAGGAAGTGAGTTGATTTTGGAACACTGAAAAAGGTTTCCATAACCAGACATGGAAGAGAAAAAGAAATGAAAACAAAGAATAATTTCCTGGTGAATTCTCACAATAAAATTAGAAAAAACAATCACATACTTTCTCCATCGTCTAAGAAACATTAGGATACTCAGTTAGTTGATAACCACATTTTCAGCCACTTTATTACTTAACAACTCTGATGGACATTTTCATTGTGGGAACTTCACTTTAAACCATACCTGTCATACTGCATTGCATTATGATGTATGCAAACACCCTTTATAAATGCATACACAAGCAAACTATAAACTTTCACAGCTACAGCATGTGTACCTTGATAGACATGAAACTGTGAGAAGCATGAATGTCTTGCTATCCAAATCAATAAACACACTCCTCCAAAGATTTACTCTACAAATTAAATTATAAACTAAACTTACTAGCAACCTTCTAAGCAATGCAACACAGTTCCTCCGCTTACAAAGACGCTACTCATATTGTGCAAGCACAATATTCACTCTAGACTGTTAATTATTATGGGAGTAAGTATTGGAAAGAAACTGAAGATTATTGTGTGAAGATAAAAATAACAGTGAAAACATTGAATAAAATCAGAACAGAATTCTTTGACACCTTCTAAAAATGTATTCTAAAACACCCATGCAAAGACTGTAAATTGCATGTAAAATATGTATGATATATACTGTGTTGCTGTCCATGTTGGAAGCCAACTATACAACTGATTACTCTTCTTCATGTGTAAAGGCAAACATCATTACATACATTACAGAAGAGGCTACACACCACCTATATATATATATATATATATATATATATATATATATATATATATATATATATATATGTATTACATGGCCACGGTAGTGGCCATGTAGTTATGGTTAAGTTGGTGTTTCCATAGGAAGAGCACTTTTTGGGTGGCTTATAACTTTGCTCCCTCTGGACGAATTCTCACCAAACTTTGCAAAGAAAGTATATGGCCCACTCTGAATTTTTTGTGCAAAGTTTGGTGAGGATTCATCCGGGGGGGGGAAAGTTATAGGGGGGTCCCAAAACTTTTTTTTTCCCATAGACTGAATGGGAAAAACTTTGCGCACGGCTACAGCCCGAACCGCTGGACGGATTTACACTAAATTGGCCTGGTCCCGAAAGCGTGCTTTTGCAAATTTGGTGTAAATCCGTCCAGTAGTTTTTTTAAAAATGACCAAAATGTAAGGCAAAAAAATTAGTGATAACTGTGTTCGCTTCGCGGACGGACTTCCCTGTTCGCTCCACGGACAGCACCCCGATAGGCCCAGTGGCTTGCGTGATGTCCGCAGACATGCGATGTGTTCGCTGATTGGGCGGAGTGGTGCGTGATGCGCGTGAGATTTTCTGTCGCGCCCGCCATCTTGCATTTGCGGACGTCCGCAGACAGCGCTGTGAAAGTTTGTTCAAAATGTGTATTTAGTAGAGTGTGTTGGTGTGTAGAAGTCTTTGGGGAGGATGGGGGAGTATGAGATAGGTTCAAAGTTGTATTTTATTTATTTGCTAGACGCTTTTGTTGTGTTCGATTTTGTCTGCGGACAACACGGCTGTTCGTAAATAAACAGAATGGATTCAGTGTCAACTTGAAAGTGTTCTAAGAACACTCGTGGGGTCTTGGAATGTTTGCAGGGGGTGTCCTGGAGACGTTGTCTGTATTGTTCGTTGGCAAGGTGAAAATGTTTTAAGAACAATCGCGGTGTCCTGAAATGTTCGTACATAAAGAAAATGGGGGTGTCCTGAGGACGCTGTTTGTATTGTCCTCTGGCAAGTTGAATGTGTCCTAGGACCTTCCCCCTGTCCGCAGACATAAAAATGGTTGCAATGCTTGCATCTATGGGTGTGATATGCTGCGGTGGCTGTGGCCAGGGTATAGAATGTTGGGTGCATGGCCATTTGGCATGTACCATGTAGAAGAATGTTATTTAAATTGGCTAGTGCTAAAGCAGGACTTTTTGCATAATACAGTTTATAAACTAGATTTCTTATACTTGCATGATGTGTTGATATCCTTTTGATATCATGGAAGGTTGTTTTGCAAGTAGCTCCTGATATGCAGGCCAACGAATGTCCTTGCAGTCCTGTATGCTTGCGTACTGGACAAGCATCCATACTTTGCAGTATTTTAATTTTGATTTTGTCTTTGCTTTTCACATATTGATTGAGGAATAGGCGTAAAGATTTGAACATTTTTTTGGGAAAGTTACACATTGACGTGCATGACCATGTGTAAATTAGATGTTCTGATTCAGTCGAATGGAGGGGTAAATCTAAGTTTTCAGTGCATATTTTTGTAAGGAGTACTTCTTCTTCCATTATGGTATTATTAACTTTTTCATAACCTCGACCACTGCTATGTATGGCAATTGTATTTGTTTGCTTTTGTTCGCTTCTTCATTAAAGTATGGTTCTGTGCTTGTAGTGTGACTCCATTCACCTCCACAGATATTTAAGAAGTTATTTCTGTTCACATTTCGTTTATTGAGAAGTCTTTTTTGAAATTTAGTTATTAGTTTTGTTAGTGGTTTAATTCTGTTTAACACAACAATAAATAAGTTTCTTTTGAGAAGAATTGCACTGTCTATCAACGCTTCTAAGATTACTTTCCTACGATAGGTTTGAAGTGTTGAACCTGGTTTCTCTCCTGTTTTTATCAGATTTTGAAGGACTTTGTGACGGAACATTTTGGCTAATATACTTTTCTTGGTATGCTTACTTTGTACTATATCAAGATTTATAGAAGACGTTTTATTTGTAGTGATAGTTGATTTTCTGTTAATAGTTTTTTGGGTCGTTTTCCTTTGTGATAGAGGAGGCAAAGTTTTTGCACTAGAAACTTCTTCTTTTTCACAACATGACTGTATTAGCTGTTGTGTTTCAACGTTTTTTACAAATTCTGCTATAGATGGGTGTTTATGTTGGAGACTTTTCTTTTCATTTGCTCTACTTCTGCGTCCCTTTCTACGGAGTTGCTTCTTGGTGGGCATTCTTTAGCGTCTGTTGAAAAAAATACAGAAGGTATGGGATGGGGTTTTCTGCAATGCATGTGTGTTGTGTGCATGATTGTTTGAGTAAGATGATAAAGATGTATGTGATGGTGTGTGATTGTGAATTGGGAAGTTGAACTACTAGGGATGGGTATTCTTCAATTAATGTGTTACTAAACTGGGGTTCAGATGACAGAAAAAAGTAAGCTGATGGTGTGGAGAAGAATAAATGATATAGGTAAAGTTATACAATTAAAACAGTTGTTTGTTCTACATCTACATTCTAGGGGCTGAGTTGGGTAATTTGTGTGCCGAAAAATAGGAATTTGAGGGCCCGTCTGGCAGGAGGTTACTGTTTAAGACGTGGGGGGATTTTTGGTCAGAATGGTGCAGAATCTCTATTTGTAGGCACAGAAATACCATGAATGCACTGTACAGTGCGTGTGAGCTATAAATCAAATATTATGGTAACAATCTACTTACTTTTTTTCAAAAATGAGTAGTTTGCTTCTTAGTTGTTCTTTGTAAATCAAGATTGGCTGCTTCTATTCAGGAGAATGGGCTTCACTGCAATTGTAAAAGAAAGAAATTAGTAATTTGGTTTCTATACAGCACTGTTTTCATTTTAGACATAGATTCTTTTAAATTGAAATGCTCAGCGCCTTCCTGAAAACCATTAAAACTATATTATGATTAAGAGTAGGAAAGAAATATCTTTACTATGGTTTGTGGAATTCATAATCTACCAACATATACCACTATTCTTGTAACTAAGCTTTTCCACGTAATAGTGAGTCATTGTCATCATAGCTCTCAACCATGTGTGTCGCAAAGGCGGGTGAAATCACCTGATTTTGTTTTTGGCGGGTGAGATGCCCATTGCAATGAATGGGCGTGCAGGAGGCTTGGCGGGTGAGTCAGTCCTTTACAAGGCGGGTGACACCCGCCAAAAGCGTGTGAGTTGAGAGCTATGTGTCATAGCCTGCTTTTGCATGTAACAGTGAGTGAATGTCATAGTCTGCTTGTCCAATATAAATGTATGTAAGTACTTATATAAACGAAAACAATTAAAACCAATTATGTGTTTGTACAAATATTATTGTTTGAGATTTGATCATAGAGTGTGTATGTTATTTTGTGTGATTATATATCGTGTATATATTTTATTTCAAAAATGTTAGTTTAATAGTATTTGCATGTGTGTGTGTGTGTATGAAGAAATTAAACGATATAAAGGTTTGTAAGTGACAGGTCATTTTAGGACAATGAAACAATGATCGTCCATTCATTTTTCAGATTATAGAAGGTAAAAGTCGGTTAGAAAATGTGTTCATGTACTGTGTAGAAAATATGCATACCTGTACTTTCTGTTCATGTATATGGATATGGACCAAGCTGCAAGTAGAAATATTGGAGATTTGTATAGTATTTCTTGTAGATCGTGGTTGTCAATGGTATGAGACATGTACTCCGAGAGATACACCGTACATTTGTAGTGCTGCTCTATGATGATGCAGTTACATGTAGAGTTATTGGATTTGATTGGTGGATGGTCATGTGATTGCTCAGCTACATCCAATGAGGGAATGGCACAGAGAGTGAAATCGAAATGGTAGAAGGGCTGTACATGTTACGATACGTTCGCGGACATGGCGGTAGTTCTAGGACACCGCGTATTACATCCGGGGAATTTGGGGAGGGGAGGTATGGAAATGAGATTGGATGAAGCAAGGGATTGGTCAGTAAAGTTTAGTGAGTGTGTTGTGCTAGGAGAGGTTTTCTCAGATATTGTTTTTGCAGAGAGAAGAACAGATAGCTATGGCTGAGTGTTTCAAAACACAGATTGTATGGATTTTGGGAGACTTGTAGATTCATTGGTTGAAGGTGCATGCAGAAAGCTGTGGAGTATCTATAGATCTTGGATTCCCACATGTGGAAGTGCACAGGCATGGAGTGCGTGGAATGAAGTGGTTGGACTTGCTACATCCAGACATAATTGTAATTCATTGTGGAGGGAACAGTTTAGGACATGTGTCTGGAATTTCTTTGCAATTTGCAATCAAAGAAGGACTTCAGAAGATAATGGACATGTTTCCAAACTCTAAAATAATTTTTTCACGGATTGCGCAGAGACAAGTGTGGCTTCGTTCTTTCTCATGTGGTCCACAAATTGAGAAAGCAAGGCGTAATGTTAATAAGGCTGTTTGTGCCTTCCTAAGAGATTTTGACTTGTCCTCTTTTAACAATGAAAATATTTTGTTTCATAGTACATAGATTTTTCGCAAAGATGGAGTCCATCTTACTTATGCTGACAATCAGATTTTTCTGAGAAATGTACAAAATGCATTGCGACCTTTTTTAGAAATACAGCATTCGTTTTGAAGTACGTCTTACGTAGTTAAAATGTTTTACATTCAAACACCTCCCAAAGGCTCTTTTCAGAGCCACCACTTCCTGTTAGAGAAAATTGCATTGGTTTCAATAGGGTAGCAATGCAATTGATTTTCTGTTTGCGGACCGTCCGCGGACTTTCACGAAATGGAAATGGCTATGCTTTATGTATCTTCACTTCTATTTGTTAATTGTGAAAGGCAGCTCTGAAAAGAGCCTTATTTTTTTTTTGATTTTTGTTATTTTGTATTTTTTTTGTTCTTTTTTATACATGACACACTAGGAGAGGAGGGAAAGGAGGGTAAAGGGAGGGGGACCCCAACCAAAGGGATAAGAAAGGGAGAGCTGAGAGAGGAAGATGTAGAGTGGGTTTTATTTGGGTAGTGAGCAGGTCTTCTGGTGCTCTGAGACGATTGTCTCAAAAGCACTCCAAAGTCGCTCCCCCCTGCAGAGTACTGTGTCACAGTACACACATACAACTGTGACCCTCGAAAGCTAAGGGTCATCAGAATTCTGTATGGCCTGTGAGGCAGCTTGAGGAAGACGTTGTCCCACAGAGGTGTTCCTTGTGGTGACAGGATCTGGAACGGAGGATGAAGTAGAGGCAATCAACCTAGTACGCTTCTCGCAAGGTACAACCTTGCGAATGGCCCCAGTGTGGAATGAGCGCAGGTGTCGCTTCATGGTAGTGGTCCCAAAGCTATACGAACCATGCTTCCCGCGACTGAGTACCATTTTGCACTCATTACAGGTGACACGGTTCGCATGAGACTTAGGACCGTTTCCATGAACGGTAAACAACCGCCACACCCAAGATTCACGCCGACGGCGGGTAGTAGGGATTTCCTCTACCTCATTCTCGTCATCCTCTTCTTCCTCCTCTGTATCCTCACTCCTGTTCCCCTCTTCAGGCCCTTGGGGAAATGGTGGTGGTGGAGGGGGTGCGGGTGGTGCTGAGGCAGATGTAACACCATGTGGTAATAGTCGAGCCATGGATGTCATAGGCTTGGAGATGGAAATCTCAAAATCTGCAAAGTATGCAGCAAAATGCAGTGTGCTCTGTGGAATAGTCAGAAACACAATGAGAATGTGCTCTAGGGCGTGGTCTTATATTGGGGTGCTTGTGCGCGGGTCGCGGACATGCGCGCCTTCCGCAAGACAGATCGAACATCAAAAAAGGTTCAAAAAGTCACAAAAAGTATGTGGAAAGTTAGGATTAGTATGTGGGATGTGTGGTATGGTGATTTCTTAATGAGAAATATTGTGGATTACTTGGAGATGTACTTTTAAACTGGTTGGGGACAGTGTCCGCATTTAGAGCACAAGATGAGCGTGGGCGCGGTCACATGATTGTTTTGTGAGCACGTTCGCTAAGGTAGCGGTCATCCGCAGGACACCCAATGTACGGACATTGTTTTGCGCATGCGTGTTGATGTTCTGCGGACAGTGTTCGGGTCCTGAACTAATTAAAAGTGCGTCACATGTAAAACGAACAGTTACGGACAGCTGTTTGTTCTTAGCACAGTTTAATTTATTTGCTAACAATACGGACAGACATAGCGTTTCAAGCACACCTCCATTTTCGTTTATTTACGAACAATTCAGGACACCACGAGTGTTCTTAGAACAGTTTCTGCTTGCTATCGAACACTACGAATAGGCATAGTGTTCTTAGGGACACCTCCATTTTTGTTTATTTATGAACATTTCAGGACACTACGAGTGCTCTTAGAACATTTTCAACTCGCATGAGAACATTACGGACAGATGTAGTGTCCTCAGGACAGTTACATTTTTGTTTCTTTACGAACATTTCCGAACAACCGCGGTGTCTGTGGACAGCTAAATTGGTTTTATCACAAGGAACTGAAAGTAATTACAACACAATATAAGAAAAGTAACTTTATTTCATATATATATATACAATTATGACTGGGAAGGTGGGGCAGAAACGGACACAAAAATAGGAGAATTAGGGATTTCTCGATAACTGGGATCAGGTGAAGAAGGGAAGGAAATCGCATTGAAAACGCTTTGGTCCATAGATAGGGTTTGGGGTTAACTGCATGGGATAGGGTGAGGGGGGACAAGTGCAGGTTGGACAATGGTGTGCAGTTGGGGGTTTCACATAATTTTCCACAAAGTTTTTCAAATCCATAAAATTTTGCATAAGGTCGTCCATTTTTTGATTAATCTGCTGTAGAGTGATATCCTCTGATTGTTGTTGTGAGATGCTTGGAATTTTTGTATGGTCTGTAATTAAAAAAATGTATATGTTAAATGTATACAAAATAATATTTATTAATTGGTTTATATAGTAAAGTGTGTACCATTAGGTGGACTATTTTCTAACATTTCCTCTCGTGGGAAATGCTCCTCTAGCCAGTCGAGAGTACTACACATTTCTGTGAGAAAACAAAAAAGTAATATGTTTTTTTTTTTCTAATATTGAAAGTTTATAAATATATGAGTAAAAAGAAGTGCACTTACTATGTCTGGTGAGATATGTAATCAGTAGTGTATACGTCTGGTCTTGCTGTTGGTTGTGGAGCGTCTGTGAGGTAATTATGGTGGAAGCCACTTTATCTTCTTTTGGTATATTCCATTTTAAAACATATTGTATTTACATGAATGGTTAGTGTGTTACATATATGGGTAACATGTTTTAAGTATTACTACATATACTTTGTATGTGTGCTGCTTTGTGAAGTTGTTAAATGTTCCTATGTTATGATATAACTATTACACATACCTCCCCAGAGTTTTTAGGTGGTGGTACTGTTGCCCAAACATGTCTCCGGACCGTCAAATTCAGTAGAAAGGGTTCAGTATGTTCCATATTATATGTACATAAAGTCAAAGTTATTATTGTTAAGTTGTGCTACTAAAAAACTATGAAATTCAGTAAAAAAACTTTGTTAAAAACTTTGTTAAAGGGACGTTATGGTTAAGTTGCGCTACTAAAAACCTATGAAATTCAGTAAAAAAACTTTGTTAAAGGGATGTTATGGTTAAGTTGCGCTACTAAAAACCTATGAAATTCAGTGAAAAAACATTGTTAAAGGGACGTTATGGTTCAAAGTAAAACCGAAAAACCCCTGAAATTTGGCAGTTATGGTAAGATAAGCAACCATAACTCGCGCCGCCACCGTGCACTGCTAACACTAACACCCAGGACATCAAAGATGACATCACAAATGTCATTGATGACATCACTGATGACATCACATGTACATTTACCTTTCATGAAAAGTCTGTACAAGGGATTCTTAGTGTAATGTTAATAAAAAAAGTGTCAAAGATTATTGGAATAAATATCAAGTGCTAATCAGTGCATTAAGCTATGCATTGATATAAATAGCATTCTATTATTAACTTCAATCCAGTATACTAAGGTACTCATGTAGAAACATAGGCATTGTGTGCAACATACATGATGGAGGTGCAACATTCATAAGCTTGCCATGTTGAATATTGAAATGATAACTGTTTTCATATTAGAGTTTTGCGTACAGTGAAACTTGTGATAAGTAGGTAATAAAACCCACTTACTACATAATTGCATTATTATACACAAATCACAAAGAGACAACACCACATACAAATATGAATATATACAAGGGAATTGAAGTAGGAAAAAGAAACAGCAATAGTAGCAGAAAGTGTTCATAACCTAACTGATTATCTTTACGCAGAGAAATGATTGCTCTGTTTCAAAGCTGTTACTTACCCTATCTATATATATCACATGATGTGTCTGGACCCTAAGGAAAATAGTGTGAGTACAACATATAAAAATCTACTGATAATTTTAATGCACAAAAAGGATTGCTGTCTTTCAAGGTTGTGACTTCTCCTATGTATATGTTTCATATGATATGACTGGACCATAAGGTGATTATTCTAAGAACATACTTGAAGGATAAGTCTATGAATATAGTAATTTACAATTTTTAGTTCCTGACTGTTACTGAAGAAAATCATGTGGCCTAGATATGTCAGGAGAGGAAAAAAGGGAGAGCCAGCCACGTGATGTCATCAGTGATGTCATCAATGACATTTGTGATGTCATCTTTGATGTCCTGGGTGTTAGTGTTAGCAGTGCACGGTGGCGGCGCGAGTTATGGTTGCTTATCTTACCATAACTGCCGAATTTCAGGGGTTTGTCGGTTTTACTTTGAACCATAACGTCCCTTTAACAACGTTTTTTCCCTGAATATATATATATATATATATATATTACACAACCAGCGGTAGCAGCTGTGTAGTTATGGTTAAGTCGCTAAACCCATAGGAAGACCACTTTTTCGGTGGCTTATAACTTCGCTCCCTCTGGAGGAATCCTCGCCAAACTTTTCAAAAAAAGTATATGGGCCACTCTGAATTTTTCCATAGACTGAATGGGCAAAAACTTTGTGCATGGCTACAAGCCAAACGGATGGACGGATTTGCACCAAATTTGTGGCAGGAGCTGGGGCTTGGTTCAGAAAGCGTACTTTTGTGTGTTTGGTGGAAATCCGACCAGTACTTTTGTTGAAAAGAACTGAAATGTACGTCTCAAAAAATGTGTGATATTTGTCTCTGCTCCGCTGACCCATTTCCCTGTTCACTCCGTGTACAGAAGGCTCATTGGCTTGCAGTATGCCGTGCTGATGGCGAACTTTGGACGTTGCCGGTGGTTGGCAGGAGGGAAGAGTGCTTTGCGTGAACATTTTTGGGAAACGCTGCCATGGTGTATCTGAGGACAGTGCAGCGCCGAAAGGGACTGACAAACATAATGTATGGCATGTGGTGGTGGGAAGTGGGGATGGAAAGGGTGTTAGACAGAGAAGTGGTTCAAAGTGGTTCATCAGAGATATGTGATTATTAGGTGGATGAAGATGGTGGTTTGCCTGCTGTATCCATGCGTACTGCCCCAATTCATCGGTCCCTGCACAGGCGACTACCATGTGTGGTGAATGCAGGCACATTGTAAGATAGCGTGTACTCCGGTGTGTTGCATGGATGGAAGCCTTGCAGCGACAACTACATGCCGTGGTTGCAATTAGGTTTCACATTGTTCCCTTCTGTTTGTGGTTCATCAGCATTGCATAGATGGTTGATTCCATGGGTGCAGTGCTTCTTAGCAAATCCTACAGTGTTAACTCCATGGCTGCAGCTACTGGAGTGAACAGTTGTGCAGTGAGTCCATTGAGTGCAGTGTTGTAATACTGACAGTATCGAAGAGGGTAGGGTTGAAGTGCACCTTCTTTGTGCATGGATACTGCAATGTGTGAAATGGCCGCAATTCTTCAATAGTGTGTGCATAGAAGTGGATACGGGATAAATGGCATATCACATAGGACTGCGTAGTTCCATTGCGCGAGTGGTGACTACTTTACTGCAGTATGACGTATTGCTTTTGTGTACTGAATAGAGAGCTGGGAGATGTTCTATGTGAATGAAAGTGGGTATGGATGCCGGAGGCAGTGTTATGTTTCCATGCATAGCTGTATTACGGTGTGGAGGTTGGGCAGTAGTGGAGGTGGCTATGGAGTGGGTGTGCAGTGTGGTACATGAACACATGATGCCATGCATGGCTGCATTATGTTGCGGTGGGTGTGGGCAAGTCGAAGACTATTGGGTGCATTGCAAAAGGCCGTAGGCCATAGGCCATGCACCCAATAGTCTAGGCCTTTCCGCACACCCACCTCAGCAATGCAGTATAGATTGCATCTGTCATCGACTCCTCACCTTTACAGAATGGTTGTGGAGCACATTGTAGACTTGATAGAGCACCAGAAGTCAGTTGACATGCATATGGTGTCGGTTGGTTTGGTTGGCAGTAACACCATCGTATGTGAATGAAAGTGGGTAGGGGAGCTGGAGGCTGTGTTAAGTTTGTACATTCTGGTAGAAGGTGAATCTTTCCATGCATATCCGTATAACGGTGCACAGCTTAGGTAGGCATGCCAGTGGCTGTGGAATGTGGGTGGATTGTTGTACTTGGTGACGTGTTGCCATGCATGGCTGGATTACGTTGCAGTGGGTGTGGCCAAGGCCTAGACTATTGGGTGCATGATCAAAGGCTGCAGGCCGTAGGCCATACACCCGAAAGCAAAGGCCTTCACCACACCCAACGCAGCAATGCAGTTTTGACTGCATCTATCAGAGGGTGGTCACCTTCACAGAATGGTTGTGGAACACATTTTGCTCTTCATAGAGCACCAGAAGTGCGCTGATATGCATAAATTAGTGGTCCCATGGGTGCGGTCATTGTTAGAACATCCTAAGGTTTTCGGTGTACGGCTGCAGATTGTGCAGTGAAAAGTTTTGCAGTGTGCCCACTGGATGCAGTGTTGGTAAACTGTCAGTATAGAAGAGGGTTGAGTTGACATGAATCTTCTATGTGCTTGGACATTCTGGTTTGTGTAGCTTCCCGGGAGTAGGACCAATGTTGTGAAGATTGTGGGGTTTGGTTGCCAGTGACATTATACTTTGTGCATGGAAGTTGCTAGGGGTCGTGGAGGCAGTGGTATGTTTGTGAAATGTGCTAACTGGTACATGTTTCCATACATCGCTGTGTTATGGTGCTGGGGTTGGGTGGAAGTGCTGATGGCTATGTTATGTTTGTTGATTGTGGTTCATGGCCACAGGTTCTCATGCATGGCTCCATTATGTTGTGTGGGCTGTCGGCACGAAGTAGACTCTTGTACGCATGTTCAAAGGCGTGATGGGTGCCGCTATGGACGATTTTGGATGCTGAAATCGTGGCTTTTTTTCCACACCTTTGAACAGAAGGTGCTTTGGAAGGACACGCAATGTGTACTCGGAGTGTTGAACAGTAAATATGGAGTGCTGTACAGAAATGATAGAGTTGGATGCAGACTTCTTGGCTGTGATTGCTGCATGCATGAATATTTCACAGTCCTCACTAAGGGAGTGCTGGAAGAAGTACAGTGGAGAGGGGAGAAGGACTGTCCCTGCTTTACTGGGGTGTAGTCCTCGCTGTAGCTGGGAAAGCGTACATCCTGCCATTCTCAGCATGGAGGGCATGGGAATGCAACTGTGGGCATTATGGAATCAGGTGTCAAAAGTGTGGTTCACAGGAAGGGGCGGTACTTCTTTCTCCCAATACTCTCTGTGTAATGAGGTTGGTGGACATGGAGAGATGCACAGTGCTGATCGTGGGTGATACATTTGTACAAGATCTTCACAGGTATGCCGTGCAAAGAGGCATTGCTGCTAATTTCGGGTTGGAAGGAGTGAACGCTTTGTGGGCCACTCTTGATGCGTTCAGATTTGGCTGGGTTGGTTCACATTTGCAGATATGTGGCCTCTATCGTTACTGGTGAAGTTGTCATGGTACATTATGGAGGTCTACATTTGGGTTATATGTCGTGTGGATGTTTGCCCCGTCACCTGAAGAAGTTGATGAATGTAGTGATGCAGATTTTTCCCACTGCCAAGGTCGATTTCTCACCCATTCCCCCAAGAGGAGTATGGGACCAGGCTGGTGTAATTTGTCCCCAGCCACAGCTAGGAAGGTGTCTAATGAACGAAGGCATGTCTGCATTGATATGCACTGATGGGATGTTCTCTACCCACTATGACGGCATGAATTTCCAAAAGATATACTGCTTACATGCAATTGGCATTTCTTTGAACGCCATTGGCAATACCATTTTCTTGTACACTTGGAATGAAGCGTTGCTCATTAATTGGTAAACAATTGAAGGGGGAGAAGCAAACAGAAAGTCATACAAAGAGAAAAAAAACAAAAAAGGTGGTTTGCAAGCACGTAAAAAACATTAAAAAAACAAAGAAATAAAAAACCTTTTCATTGGATTATGCTGTAGTTTCAGGATTACACTTGCCACATCCAGCCATTTTCAGGATGGGAGCCATGGAAACGGGACTGTGGAGCAAAAGACACTGCTCGATAATGTTTGTGGTTGTGGTGTGTATGCAAAACGTGTGGCAGAAGATCTCTTTGTACAAAAAAGCACAGAAGGCTATGGTGGAAGTGTGCAAGGTAATGGGCAGGCATCCTGGGTGTATGCATGAACTGTATGTACTTGTTTGAAGTTCGTAACATGCATGCAGTGCTGTTTTTAAGTGATCATTTTTGAAAGGTGTGAAGTAAGTGCGGTACTGCAGAAAAAATGTGTGCAGTGTACAAGGTAAGTGGCAGGCATCCTACTGTCTTGAATACATTATGTGTATGATATCATGTGATTTGCAATTGTATGCTATGGCATGCAGAATGCGCCTATACACACGTTTAGCAAAGCACAACGAAGAAAGAGAAATGGGGGGACAGAAGACAGAAGGGAGACAGAGACAACCAACCTACTAGGCCAGGTGTGACTTAGATCACCCAAATGCATAGGTGGGGGGAGGGAAAGGTGCAGTACATGGGAAGAGGAAGAAATGACAAAAAGTAAAAATACGGGCCGATTATGCCAAGTGCAAGGATAAGTGCACACATCAGGTGGTGGAGGAACTGTTAGGGATACAGAAAACAGTCCCCAAGTGCGGGGTCGCAAGGTAACCAGTGCAGAATCAGGTTACGCCAGGCAGTCAGCAGGGGAGAGGAGGAGAAAAAGCAGATGCCAAGAGAAAGGCTTTGAGGTGCTTCTGGAACCAGCGATGGTTCTCCTCAAGTTTCAGGGAGGCAGGGAGGCTGTTGCAGAGGAAGGCCTCAGCTGAACAAAAACATCTGCCACTAACTGGTTGCTTGCAGAAGCAACTGACCCTGAGGGAGATGGAGGCGGATGAGAAAAGAGCTCAAGCACAGCGATATATATGAAGTGAGAGTTGAAGATATTGAGGTCCGTGGGCCCAGAAGGCATTGTGCATAATGCAGAGCGTTTTCACCTTATTCCTTGCACTGACTGGGAGCTATTGCAGACATTTCAGTGCAGGAGAGATACCATCCCAAGTCACGCTGTCCTTTTCTGGATGCATTGCAGAGGGTGGAGAGTAGAAGCAGGCAGATTTAAAAAAGAGCCTGTTGCAATAGTGCAGCATAGACCTAAGCACAGCTGTACAAACAGTGACCTTTTGGAAACATGCTTTAGGTTGGTTGATACATGCAGTGCTGCTTCTTGGAGGCATATTTTTACAATTTATGTAGGAGATGGGTTAGTGAGGAACCATTTCGTAGCATTGTCGGGAGGAAAGCAGAGAGTTCTTGTTTCGATATTACAATGTATGATATGGGTAAATGAAAATGCTGCAAGCACATACCACTGATGTTCCACTTGTGGTAGGGGATGGGGAAAAAAACAGTATGCTTTTAAAGAACGTAATAGATGCTCAGTGGCATATACCGTGCGCAGAGGCACTTATAACACAGTGGTAAACATTCTGCAGAAGACGTTTTTATAACTCCATTTTGTGGTGATGGGTGCTCATGTGGATGAATGTGGATGCACAAATCTTGCAATCTTTTATTGAACTTTCTACTGGACGTGCTTTCGAGTGACAGGACACTTGCAGGCTGAATTTGTAACAGTACCTGTGAAGTGTAGTGCAGAAATGACAGTGTGTGATGCTAATGTCTTGGATGGCATTGGTGGAATCGTGTGTGCCTATTTACCCATGCCCAGTGAGGTTTGTTTGTTTGTTTATTAATTTGTTAAGCGCACCAGACTCGTAAGTAAATGGGTGCAGCGATAAGGAAATGCAAGGCTTACATAGTTGCGTATACACAGGTTACAAATTTACATAAAGCAAAATAAACCATTTTTACATGACTACAGGATATATACAATATGCACAATAGGACTGAAGCAAAGGTACATGCATTACATATACACAGGTTGCAATATTTACATATAGCAAAAATATAGCAAAATATACTATTTTTACTTAACTACAGGATAATGTCCTCAGAGGAGAAAGATATGGGAGACTAAGGATTCGTAGCAGTGATGTGTTTTATCAGATTTTTCCTGAAGAGTGGATAGAGTTGGTCGGCTCTCAGCTCCTGAGGCAGTGAATTCCAACTTGTGGCTGCCTTAACAATGAAGCCGTTGCCCCCGATGGTAGTAAGTTTGTATTTGGGAATATTCAGGCAGTTAGTGTTCCCACTTCTAGTGGGTCTGAGAGAAGTTCTTCTCTGAAGTTTGTCTATAAGGTAACTAGGGGCCGCATTGTTCAAGGCTTTGTGTGTCAAAGAGAGTGTTTTTAGTAATATTTTATTGGATGTAGAGAGCCATTTGTGTTGACGTCTCAAGGCAGAGATGTGGGTTTTCTTGTTTATGCCAAGGGCTGCTCTTAAGGCGTTATTCTGTAACGTTTGGAGCTTTTGAATAGTGGATTTGTTGGCCCCAATGTAGAGGGCATTGCAATAGTCGATTCTAGAGAGTCTAAGAGCTCGGGCCAGGATCAGACAACTGTTATCGGAGAGGAACGGTTTACCAGCTCTAAGTAGTTTGCATGTGTAAACTGTGGCCGAGGTAAGGGATTTGACCTGCTTGTCGAAGGATAGTGTGGATTCCAAGTAGAATCCCAAGGTTTTTACTTCCTTGGAAACTTTAATGGTATTGCCGTCAATATTGAATGATGAATATTCTTGGCCTAGTTTTTTAATATTGGCCTGCGAACCCAAAATTATTAGTTTGGTCTTATCATCGTTCAAGCATAGGCCGTGAGTGGCTATCCATGCTTGGATGATAAGGTAGACTTTGTTCACTAGGCCCATGTCCGTACCGTAATCCCCAGAAAGTGGTAGGAGAATCTAAGTATCATCTGCATAGTTAGTGTAGGTGATACCCAGTTGGTCCAGATCGTCGAACAGTGGCTTAGTGAAGATGTTATAGAGGGTGGGCGAGACGCAAGACCCTTGGGGAACACCGCATAGGATGGGTGTAGGATGGGCCGATGCTGAGGGGGAAAAGACTCTCATGGTCCTCTCACTCAGGAAGGACTCAATCCATTTGATGGCGTCCGTGGAGAAGTGAGCTGCAGAGTCAAGGTGCCGACATAAGACCTTGTGGTTGACCAGGTCGAATGCGGCCGAGAGGTCAAGTAGGAGCAGGAGTACTGTCCTTCCTTTGTCTCTTAACTCATCTATTTGGGACATTAGGTCGATTAGGGCGGTCTCAGTTCCGTGCAGTGCACGGAAGCCAGATTGTCTGTTGCTCAGGAGTTTGTGCAATTCTAAATGCTTCTGAATTTGAGTGTAGGCGGCCTTATCCAATATTTATAGTAGAAATGGGACTGTGGTAACATGCCGGTAATTGGTGGGAATAAGGGGATCAAGTGTCTGTTTCTTGAGGAGTGGTAGCACCCAGGAATGTTTGAGGTTGGCAGGTATAGTACCTGTGGCAAATGAGGCATTTATCAGTTTGGTTATGAATGGGGAGAGTTCTCTAGCAGCATATTTTATTAGCTGTGCTGGGCAGATATCGCCTTTACAGTTTGAGGGCTTCAGAGATAGGATATTTTTTTCTACCTCTAGGATGGACATTTTGGAGAAGTGCAAGGTGGTATTGTGTGCCAGTGGTGACTCATTGGGCAGGATATGATATGGCATTTGTAACGCGCCTATACACAAGTGTTTCAAGGAGAGTGTTAGGCGAATGCTGTAAGATTAAAGCCTTCTTTTTTTGTTGAATTTTATTCTGAAGTGTGTCAATTTTATGCGCTAAGGCCTGTTGGATATCTGTGCACCAGGATTTGTCCTTAGTGCAGACGTCTGGGATAGCAATAGGGGACTCTAGTTCTTTGAGTATTCAGAAGAGTTCTTTCATGCTTGAGTTTGAATTAGCAATACGTTCATCGTAGGAGTCGTGTTTTGCTTGGCAAATTTCCTTTTTATAGTGTGAGGAAAGTGCAGATAATTTGGCTTTGTTCTCACTGGAAGGGCAGACCCTCCAGTTTGTTTCACATTTGTTCTTTAAGGTACAGAGGTCATTGAGTTGAGGGTTGAACCATTTGTTTAGGTGGGCTATAGGTTTGCTCGGTCTAAGTTTGATAGGAGCAATTTTATCCAATGTGGAGAGCATAATATTGTTAAATTCCTGAACTAGGCTGCTGGGGTCAAGATTTTCAGGCAGTGCGTTGAGAGTAGGCAGTATGGCGGGGATGATTTTCTCTACCGTAATACTCTTTTTGCTTCTGGTTGGGCATGGTGGCGCTCGTGGTTGTGCCAGTGGAGTGGGTCTGATAGTAGATAATTGGAAGGAGATCAGAGAGTGGTCTGTCCATGCTAAAGGCAGGATGGATGTGATAGTGACAGAGCAGTTAAGGTCCGCTATCCAGTCCAGTATTCTCCCTTTAAGATGGGTGGGTTTATTGACTTTTTGGGTAAGGCCTAGTGCTTTGATCGTATTAGCTATTTCTGTTGCATTTTTGTCCATTTGGTCATTAAATCCTATGTTGAAGTCACCTAATATGAGTAGTTGCGTGGTGGGTTTCAAGTTGTTCATAATTATATTGTGCAGGTCTTCCTCAAAGGTACCAAGAGGGCCAGGTGGTCGATATATACGGTGTATAGTAATGGATTGCAAATTATTTATCTGGATTTTGGCAGTGAGAGTTTCGCAAGATTGTATAGGCTGGGTGGGGACTAGTCAGAGCCGTTTTAGAGATAATAGCAATACCACTGCCTCGTGCATTATCACGGTCTTGTCTGATTATAGTGTAGCCGTCGGGGACATCTAGCATGAGGGCAGGTCCTGCTGCATTATGGAGCCAAGTTTCCGTAATTGCAAGATAATCCAGGTTCCCTTCCGTAATTAAGTCGGCAATATCCGTGGCGTGTGCGACTAGTGATCTAGCATTGAGGAGCGCTCCCTTGAGTGGGAGGGCCTCAGGTGTTTTGTTGGCTCGGATAGGTTTGTCAGCAATGGGGCAAGCTTTAGGTTGGAATTTATTAAGCTGGAGGGTATTCACATTCAAGGTAGATGTTGGAGTTGGCCACTTAGACTGGCCGGGCCATCGTGGGCTGGGTTTGTAGTTAGTTTTGAGGTTGGAGGCCGGAAGGGCTCTTTTCAGTGGTTCGTGTAGTTTGGCTAGTCTTGCGCGAAGTCTGTTATTTCTATTGGACGTGGTACAAGGTAGGGAAGCGTAAGGTTTTGTTTCTTGGGCCTTGCTAGGGACATCCTGTATAGCTGTAGCCATGATACAGAGGACTAATACTAGGTATGGCATCCTTCCAGTTCCAGTAGCAGGATACTATAGTATCAGTATCAGAGTTAGTGTTACCGTTCCTGCTAATAGGGCAGATAGATAGGTAGGACTAGGTAGTAGGTAGGTAGATAGATAGGTAGGTTAGATAGTCTAACGTAGTGTAAGTAGCAGCACTGGGTGAGATTTAGCAAGGGCACATTGCTATTGACTGGCGACCAAAAGGTGCAGCAAAGGTCAAATGTGGTCTAATAGCGACCATAGGGCACAATAGAGGGCACAGCATAGGTCAGGTGTGGTCTATTGGCGACCATAGGGTACAGCATAGGTCAAATGTGGTCTAATAGCGACCAAAGGGCACAACTAATAGAGACCATAGGGCACAACAAAGGGCATAACATAAGTCAGGTAGCGACCATAGGGCACAGCATAGGTCAGGTGTGGTCTGTTGGCGACCAAAGGGCACAACAAAGGGCACAACTAATAGCGACCATAGTGCATAACGATGGCACAACATAAGTCAGGTAGCGACCATAGGGTAATGGTGGATAAAAGATAGTGAAAAGGGAAGAAGGACTGCTGCTGCTTTACTGGGGTGCGGCCCTCGTGGTACTTTGGGAAGCGCAAGTGCCACAATCTGCGCTTCTCACCATGCTGGCCAATGGACATTGGACTGTGGGGATTATCCAATCATGTACTGTGGGTGTGGTTCACAGGAAGGGGCGGTCATACTGCTGTACATTACTCTGCGTAGTGAGGCTAGCTAACATGGCAAAACAGATTATGTTGACTTTGGGTGATGCCTTTGTGATAGATCTGCACAAGTATGCCCTGAAAAGACACTTTGATGGCAATTTTGGTTTGGAAGGAATGGACACATTGTGCAACACTGTCTATGAGTGCAGTTTCGCTGACATGCATGCACTTTGCAAAGACCTGGCCACTTTTGCTACTGCCGATGTTATCGTCATCCACTACGGCGGCATACATATGGATTACATGTCTTGTTTAGGTTTGTTCCGTCGACTGAAGATTTTGCTAAATGTAGTTAAGAGGCTTTTTCCAACTGCCAAGGTGCTTTTCTCATCCATAACACCACGAAGAGTATGGTACAATGCTATTGGATGTTGTTCCGAGCCAGAGGCAGAAAGGTGTCTCATCAACAGAAGCATGTGTGGTTTTTTTGGTCCACTGGTGGGATGTTCTTCTGCAACAATTACCTCTATAGTTGTGGAAATGCAGAGTTTTTTCAAGCAAATGGCATTTCGTTGTCGCCCATTGGTAATGATATTTTGTTTGCCCGTCTACAAGATGCAGTGAAGAGTTTACTGTAACAATGTTAGCATAAGAAAACACAAAATAAAATAAAAATCTGAAAAAAAGTTTTTCTCTAGAAGCATCTAAAAACAAATTAAAAAAAGGGTCTTTTCAGAGGCTCCCATTACAACAAACTCCCCATACCCTGGTTGCAATTTATTCCCCTACGCCCGCATGCAGCACGAAAGCCACATCCAGGGATTTTGAGGATGGCGGCCATGGAAGTGGGACTGTGGTGGCAGAGGGATTGCACAATAACATTTCTGGGCGGGGTGTGTATGCAGATGACTGTTATGCAGAACTGATACTGTTACATGGAGAGCTCTTCAATGTCATTAGTGGATGTGTGTGGAACATTTTAACTGTATGCAATGACGGCATGCTGCAAAGAGGAAAGTGGAAAGTGAAGAAGGAATGTTACTTCTTTATTGGAGCACAGCCCCCACCATCCTTGGGGAAACGCATGTGCACATACTCCCGTTTTCAGAATGCTACCCATGATATTGGGACAGTGGGGACTGTCGTACCTGCGGGTGTGGGTCACAGGAAGGGCTGTTCATAATTTTCTCCATTACTGTGCGTACTGAGCCAGTCTGACATGATTGCTATTAGTTGCAAACGCAATATAGAACACCAGATTTGGTCCACCATCAATTAGAAGGCAAACCTATGTGGCCTGCTACTCTGTTCTTAAAAGCTGCAAACAGATTGCAGAGCAGCTCTAGGGTATGACTTTTGTAGGGTTCCTGTGGAGAACTTGCACGCGGGAAACAGGCCTACATTGTTCATAAACATACATACATGTGCAACAGCAAATTGTAATGTGTTTGTAAGTGTGTACTTTCCGAAAAACACTGTGTTCATTGCTCAACACTGTACTTTGCTGCAGTCCGAGGGTCCGGATCGTGTCCCCCAAATAAGGGTCCTCGGCAGCGCGGGTGCGGTCCCATGGTGACGTCGCCACTGTTCTCATTTGGGACGGCTGTCCGCAGGACGCGTTTTGGGTGAAATACGTTGTGCGCCTGTGCATAGGTGTCACTTCTCTACTGAATAACAGTGCACCACACGTGCGCTGGCCATTTTGGGAGCCAGTGACTGTTGATAGGGAATAGCGGGTGCAATGTTTATCTGTATAGCTTCTTGTAGGACGTGGGTGGTCACCTCCACCTAATTAACGTTCCTTCGCATATGCTGCACAGTGGTGATGTTACCAGGACACAGAGGAACAGATACACACGTGTGTACTTGCACAACAAAGAAACGTCCACTCCCACACGTAATCATACATGCAGACATGCAGAGCATGCAGGATGTTGTACGGATGCCTCCATTGTCATTGTGGATAGGCCGGGCAGCTGCGGTGTCCGTAGGACACCTACCTTTTGCTTAATTGCTGTCATTCCAATGAGGACTGTGTGCCGCTGAGACAGAACGGCATTTTTTTTTAAAACAATACCACATATACACACAGCAACATTTTAAATATTAACGTTTACTTGTACACATTCATACACATCATTAGGAAAGGGTAGGGGCAGCACAAGTGGATTCTTATTGTGGGGAATTGGGGATTTGCACAAGTTGGTTGTGAGGGGAGGACGAGTTTGTGGTATCACCATAACACCTCACCTCACATGGATTTAGAGGGGATGGCAGGCTCTGACATGGGGAAGGGGTACATGTGCACGTCTGCCGGTGCTGTTTTATTTTGTCTGTAATATACCCTTGTACGTAACCTTTAAGGCGGCACAATTGTTCACCAATTGTTCTGTTTTCAGTTCCAGGCTGTCCATTTGCCTATGCCTGTATGCTGTTGTGGAAGGGGTGACGCTTGTGCTGCCTTGCTTTCCTTTCCAATATATTCTCTTACAGAAAAGAACATGTGTTTGGTGTACATGCAGCTACATATATATTACATAACTTACGCTTCACACTAGTGTGAGTACCAATAGGGTTAGTATCATTGGTCATTGGACCTCATTACGACCCTGGTGGCCGTGGTATGAACAGTGATGGTAAGGTACCGGCACCGTTCATACCGGCACCCGCGAGCAGACCATGATGCTAACAACGGACCTGTCATTAACGGGCCCGTTGTTAGCATCCTCCCCATTCCCATTGAGCCCTATCGTTTTTCAGGACCCGGACCCGGAAACGAGTTTGGAGGTAGCCATGCCGGTAATGACAGCAGGGCTACCTCCAAACTTGTAATGAGGCCCATTGTGTCATCAGGGACATTTTCTTCCAGCCACTGTAAAGTGCTTGCCATTGCTGCATAACACAAGAAACGTTATGCTTCTCTACTATTGTATACTGCTGCACCTGTGCAATTATCAGACAGACTTTAGTGTCTTTACTACATTGTAGTGACGTAGTGACGTTCTGGTCTTACTACTTTCCAGTCCTTACTCTGGCCATTCGTTCTTTGATCCCATGTACAGTACATTGCCATGTACAGTAGCAGCATGGTAATATTGTTGAAGGCAGATGTCACTTCTCTTGTTGGTGCATTCCGTTATGGTGTACTCCCTATGCCTTTGTCTTGTTTGCCTCATATGTACACCATTTGCACACCTACTCTATTTTACCTTGCTATTTTTGTACATGGTGCTGTTTGTATATGTTCTTTGTGTTTGGTTATTGGTACCACTATGTAAGAGAGCACCTGCCTTCCTGCGCAGGTTGGATGCCACCCGATGTCCGAAACCAGACACATAGTCCGCGACTGCTTTGCGCATTAACATGGTGCCAGCAGCTTCACTATGTTGTATAGTACATCTTTCCAAACTAAGGGTATCCGGCTAAAAACCAATGAAATTCACTGAAAAAACATTGTTAAACGGAATTTTGGGGGTTTCCGGTTTTACCTGTAACCATAACGTCCCTGTAACAATGTTTTTCCATTGAATTGCATAGGTTTTTAGTAGCGCAACTTAACCATAACGTCACTTTAACAACATTTTTCCAGTGAATATATATATATATTATTTATATATATATTTTTCCCCGTGTAAATCAATAAAGGAAGATAACAAGAAAACGAGAATGCGTTGGTGTGGACTTTAAATTCCCCCCCCCGCTTTTTTTGTGGAAACTGGGCGACCATGGCATTGTGGAGAGTGCAGCTCGATTTCGCTACCTGAAGGTAGAATTTGCCAATATATATATATGTTTTTTTTTTTTTAAAGGAAAAAACTTTAGTTGCAGGGATGTTAAGGTGAGAACTTAATGCAACAAAACCCTGGAAATTGAGCTAAATACACCTTAACTTTGCACCCCTTGTTGCGCAGACTATGACCACAATAATGACATCACACAACACATCTCTGATGACATCATTAATTACATGTTGTATGAGAACAATGATGACATTACAAACCACATCACTGATGCCATCACTGGTGACAACACTGCTTGCATTGTACATTATAAACAATAATGGAATTATGCTTAACACAATTTATAGGTTTGCTCATGAAAACATTGATTACCTTAATGACAATTGAGGCCATAGACTTCGCCATGACAAAGGCTGGGGTCAGTGGCCAGCACCAAAGGCCATAGCTAGTTTTTCATTAGTGTTCAAAAGTACCAATGTGCATAGTTAAAAACCATGCCTAGTAGCCTGTCATTGTTTTAAAATATACAGTAGGCAACGCTGAAAGCTGTAGTCAGTGGCCATGGCTAAAGGCCATAGCTAGTGTCTATTAATATTTCAGAATATACAGTCGGCACAGCCAAAGGCCATTGCCACTGGCTAGTATTGTGTTGAAGACAATGACTGGTGGCTGGTTAGTGTATATAACATACGGTGAGCACAGCCGAAAGCCATAGCTAGTGGTTGGTTAGTATTTTTGTAATAAACAGTGGCCACGCGAGAAGGCCATCATGTACTGCATGTATTGCTATTTTAAAATGTACACTGGACATTGCCAAAAGATGTACAGACTGCTGAAGGTCAAAGGCCATGGGTAGTGGCCCATTTATATGTTAGAATATATAGTGTGCACTGTCAAAGATTGTGTCCACTGGCCAGTTTAGAGCTTAAGTCCATGGCTAGTGCCTCTTCAATGTCTATAATATACAGTGGACACTATTGAAAGCTGCATCCTCTGTAAATTCCAAAATCTGTGGTTGTTAGCTTGTTAGCCTTTTAAAATATTCAGTCCACATGGGTGAAGGTTGTGACCACTGTCCAACTCTGAAGGCCATGACTTGTACCCATTCATGTGTTAGCATATATTTGGCCATGCACACTGACCATGGCTGAAGCCCATGCTTAAGGCCAGTTATTGTTGTAATGTAATTAGTGATGTCATCAGTGATGTGATCTGTGATGTCATCATTGTGGTCATAGTCTGCGCAACAGGGGATGCAAAATGAAGGTGCCTTTAGCTGAATTTCCAGGGTTTTGTTGCATTAAGTTCTCACCTTAAAGTCCCTGCAACTAAAGTTGAATCCTCGCATTTCAAGGGTTTTCTTGCTCACCTCAACATCTCCTCAACTAAAGTTTTTTCATTGCTTGTGTAGTATATTAAATTAACTATTAAAAATACAAACAATTACACTAAGAAAAACATTGTATTATGTCTAGAAAGAAAAATAAAAGAATTTGACAAGGACTTTTTATAAAATACTTACATGTAGGTGTACTGTTCATGCATAGTTATTAAAATGTTACACTAACTGTTACTATATTTAAAAATACAGATTTACAACACAACTGCCCTTGTAGCGGCAGATATATATATTATTATTCTTATTTTTAATTTTGTAGCCCCATCTACCAAGTATATATACGCAGTTGCATGCAGCAAATACTGGGGAAAGGGGTAAACCTGCTTGTACAAAATGAGCCAATAGAATGTCAAAATCCTTCAACGCAGCTATGCATCTTTGCACATAATATATCTGCCAATCAAACCACATGCTACGGTTTCGCGCTTACTTGTCACTCCTATAGGTGTCAACAAATGATCCAATCAGACGCCAATACATATCGACACAAGTACGCTCGTGCTGGTCAATGCAACCCGTGGGTAATGCATAAGCCAATCATAACATGCGCTGAGACTCTGCGTCTGAATGTGGGCTTTATACTCATCACTGAATCAACCAATCACACAGTGAGCTCTAATGACATGGCTATTCCCACACCGTACGACGGCACCTGTGCGTACAAGTCTGTCCAATCAGATTGGGTGGCAGTCTGTAGCCGCCAATAATCACCACTCCCACAAAAAATCACTTTACATTAATCATTGCTTTTTGTACTTGCCAGTGAAAAGGTTTCTGAGTAACTGCAAGTACTTTTGGCGCTGTACTGTTTAAATTTTTTGCAGCATTCTCTTTTTCGTGCTGTTATTTTTATTCTTTTATATTTTCCTCCCCGGTTGGACATACCAACATGTCTGACCACGAGAATAGGAGCAGTGAGCATATGTCTGACCAGGAGAATAGGAGCACTGGTGATGACATCAACATTTGGGTTCTGAATCCTTGACCAACAAGGAAGAGGCAAACGTGTATGAAAAAAAAAACTGAAGAGAGTTGGCTCTTCTCCAAAGTAAAGGAACATTGTTCAAGAAAAGAATTGGAGGATGTACTGTGCACTTTTTGTAACAAACTCTACACCGTGGAACTTCTGATATCCCATCTCAAAGTCTAGGGACATAGGCAATGATAAACCATCTGATGCTAGTCCACTGGGATGATGCTGATGATGATTACCGGAAAGCCCATGAGAGCCACAAAAGAAAGTTGGAAGGGCCCTGTTCCTTTCACATACGGACATCAGCAGCACCTGCAGAACCTGCCTCAACCAGTGCATCAATGAAAAAGGACATTCAAAATTTCAAACAAATCATGGACAGTAAACATCCAGATAATTGGGCTAAAGAAGATGTATCATGTGTTCCAAGTCAAAGAAATAGAAAACCCACACCCTAATAAACCTGTTTTGTTTAATAAACCTGTTTTGTTTTCAACCAAGTGTGTTTCAATATTTATTTAACCTTTTGAACTAAATACATTTATATCCATTATTAATGATTTAAAAGTATTGTAACTCCTACAAAAATTGTTTACGTATATTACACTGAATACATGTTAAAAAAATATTCCAGTAAATATTTTTTTTCAAAAATGAAGTATAGCCGTGGCTTTGCAAAAAACAATTATGCCCCAATTCTTATAGCCGCGACAATGCTATTGCCTTTGTTTCTTCTCATTAATGTATTGCAAAATATTAAAAAGAAAAGACACTGCAAAAAATAAGTACATAAAGAATACACTTTCTACACATTACACACATTGCCGCTGATATAGGTCATATAATTTGTGCCTAGGACACCCCCCAGTCGTTGTTGCAGTTACACACATCTCCAAATGCCGATGGCCCATTCGGCTAAATCATAGCTGTGGCTACACATCTGTGTTAAAAAAAATGTATACTTCTATATGAAAAAAAGAAAACAATCATTTCTATGACACACATACTTTTATAAACACAATTATATTCACACGTTTTTAGGACCATCATATTTTATATTCAGTGCATCACATGCACTATATAACAGGCACACCATTAGTGCATAGTACACTGATGTTCTCTTTGAACATACTTATCATTGGGTCATTGGGAAAAAAAAAATCCAATCTGCATAAAAAAAACATACACAAATATATAAAACTGTAAGAAAAACCACTACAAAACACATACAGGGATATATAAATTGGGTGAAAGTATGAACGTAAACAAAGAACATTATACTGGTAGCATGCAGAACAATTTATGAGAAGGTTAAGAAAAAGAGAACATAGGGTGGGATAAGTAAACTTGGAGAACAAGCAAACATAGGCTAGGATACATGAACTTGGAGAACCAGTCATCAAACAGCCTATCAAACTACTTTTTAAAAACATTTTCATTTTTGGCAGCATTGTCTTTTTCATGTTGCCATTTTCATTGTTTTATATTTTGCTCCCTATTAAAATATTCCAACATGTCTGCACATGGGAGCACAAGTACTGACAACATCATCATTTGGAACAACAATCCACATGAATGAAAAAACAGTAGACAGTTCAAGCTTCTTTAAAGTCAAGAAACACTGTTCAATAAAAGAGGCAGAAGAGTTGCTCTTCACCTTCTACAAGACGACTCTGTGCCGTGGACCTTCTATTGTTCCATCCCAAAGTCTCGGAACATTCATAATGATTAATCCATCATAAAAGAAAATGCATGGGTCCCATTCTTTACATAGACGGAGATCAGCACCACCTGTACCACCTTCATCCACTAATTCAACAACATCAACAGCGGTATCAAATGCACCAACTCCTCTTTTACTGGATTCACTCATCACTGGAGCAGCGAGCAGTGGTTGTACAAAATCAACCACCACACATTGAATGTACGCCCACCACCATGCAGAGTCTTATACCAGAACCACTGCATTTAAAGAATCATCCAAAACACTAGAAAGGTCACAAAGTAGGCTTTTCAAATCTACAGATGTGCAGCTCCCATGTCTCACAGTACCACTATGTTTTGAACATTGGTTGCCCTTTCACAGGAGTTAACTGTATAACATTTAGTGCAAATACAATGGGATGATGATAGCAATGGTTCTACAAGAAAATACAAAAATAAGCACATTAAGAAACTTAACTTACACTACACCACCAATTGAATTACCTCACAAATGACTTGAAACTCCTACAAGTAATGCATAGTTCAAAACACATTACAAGTACAAGAGGTACAATCAAATAAACCATCAGCTTTAATAACAAATACAAAAACTACATTTCCATGTTTTTCAATAACTGGTGGACCCATATTCAGGCAGAAATATAAATTTTTATCTGGGGTGTCTCTGAATGCTTTGCTCCCACCCACCCCAAGTATCAGGCCACATATTTGTTGGATCTTTGCAATAAAAGGCTGTGGGATGTTATTGTACAGATATGGTCATAAACAAATATAGTAATAATCACATATAGTATATAGTACTTTTGGGCACCAGGTCCTCAGGTTACCCCCTCTGGCCCGTGCCTCCTTCTTTGTCCCATGAATGTTCTGTGTGGTCACCATACGGTGTCCTGATTTCTCTTCCGTTTGTTCTCTCCCTTTTTCTAGGGTGGGAGGGTTTATGTTGAAAAGAAAAAGTAGCGAGACACTGTGTTCACAGTATACTCGCTTGTGTTTGGGTCCATATGCAGGGTCCCAAACTCTCTGTGTCTTTCTTGCTGCAGTGCAGCACGTTATATAGGAACCAAGGGTAGCCTTCTTCCTTGTTGGGGGCTGTGAGGCCAGCCCCTGGGCCGGTGATGGCGCCGACTATCTGAACACCAAGGGGTGAATTCTATTGTTATTCCCTGGCTCCCTGGTTACCCAGCCTCCTGGATGCTTAGCACCTAATTGGGAAGGAAAAAGGCAAAGTACTGCTTCACATCTCGCCCTTCCTTCTGTCTTGTCTTGCTGCAACTGCGTGTCACCTAGCTGGGAGTGGGGGAGAGGGGAGGCAGCCCTGTTGCATGTTGCTGCCCCTCTCCCCTGCTCAGCTGCCATGGGGCACCAGTTACCAGGCCACGCTTGAGGCCTGGCAGCGCTGCCCATCACAGCAAATTATTAAACTAATAATTAGCACTATCTGATAGCACTAACACACAAACACATCAAATCTGCAAATACAGAGTAACACTTACTTTCACATCATCCACACTCATGCCATGTGCATAGTCAAAATTCAGGAATCAAAAGCACAAGACTGCAGAAAATGGTGGCTTTTATACTTTCCAAAAGAAACACCAAAAAAGAGCACTATATACCAATAAAACTTCTAACATGGCTGACACATTTTCAGCACAACCTATCATTAAGCCCTATACAAATGCAAAAGTAATAACAACCTATAGTGAACAATGAAACTGACAGAAATCTATTTTCTCTCCACCTACCCTCTTTCATAGACACAACTATTCGACGCAGCTAAAGATCTTGGTTTGTACCCGTGACTACACAAACATTTTTCTGCAAACCCAAAATAAAAACAAATTGGCCTTCAAATCTTCCAATGAAATAAGTGAACAAGGCCGATTCATGGAATAATTAGCGCGGCGCAAGTGGCCAAAAACGTGCGATTCGCAGTGGAATAGCGAAAATCGCAGTGCAAGTGCGAAAATCGCACGAAAAGCAGCGCACGTCGATTCATGGAAGTCCGTGCGTGAGAAAACCAGCGGATGTGCGATAAAAAAGTGCGCGGCGCACGTTGGCGCAAAGGCCATCAAACAGCGTGCGCCAGGTCACAGCGAAAATCGCACAGGCCACAGCGAAAATCGCACATAGCGCGGCGCACGCAACAAAAGTAGGCGGAACACGGGGCGTACCACTCGGAATGGGGAACAACTTGCCAAAATGTGGGCGTCACGGGGGAAGCACTGGGTACAAGTGCGCGGAACGCCCACACGCTCGCCTACAACACGTATTCATGGAATAGAATAGGGCAAAAAAGCGCACGTTCAAACCAGCGCACAGGCACAAACACGACCGCCACAAGAAAGCAGGCGGTAGCGTCTCTGCGCCTGGAAGAAATGTGCGCCAAAAGGTGCGCCAACAAATAGCACCTATATACAGCCATGATGAATGCCCAATACTGTGGCCCTCCAGGACAAATGACGTGCAAAGGGGTACCCACAAACACAGACACGCGCTGACAGAAAAAAAACGTGTGCGTGATTACCGGGGTGCGCGGGAAGTCTCACACGCGAATTGGCCGGGTACGTGGATTACAGGGGTGCGTGGGAAGTACCACACGCGATTTGTCAGGGTACGTGGATTGCAGGGGTGCGCGGGAAGTTCCACACGCGATATGGCCGGGTACGTGGATTTCAGGGGTGCGCGGGAAGTTCCACACGCGATTAGGCAGGGTACGTGGATTTCAGGGGTGCGCGGGAAGTTCCACACGCGATTTGGCCGGGTACGTGGATTTCAGGGGTGCGCGGGAAGTTCCACACGCGATTAGGCAGGGTACGTGGATTGCAGGGGTGCGCGGGAAGTTCCACACGCGATTAGGCAGGGTACGTGGATTTCAGGGGTGCGCGGGAAGTTACACACTCGATTTGGCCGGGTACGTGGATTTCAGGGGTGCGCGGGAAGTTACACACGCGATTAGTCAGGGTACGTGGATTACAGGGGTGCGCGGGAAGTTCCACACGCGATTTGGCCGGGTACGTGGATTTCAGGGGTGCGCGGGAAGTTCCACACGCGATTAGGCAGGGTACGTGGATTGCAGGGGTGCGCGGGAAGTTCCACACGCGATTTGGCCGTGTACGTGGATTTCAGGGGTGCGCGGGAAGTACCACACGCGATTTGGCCGGGTACATGGATTTCAGGGGTGCGCGGGAAGTACCACACGCGATTAGGCAGGGTACGTGGATTGCAGGGGTGCATGGGAAGTTCCACACGCGATTTGGCCGTGTACGTGGATTTCAGGGGTGCGCGGGAAGTACCACACGCGATTTGGCCGGGTACGTGGATTTCAGGTGTGTGCGGGAAGTACCACACGCGATTTGGCCGGGTACGTGGATTGCAGGGGTGCGCGGGAAGTTCCACACGCGATTAGGCAGGGTACGTGGATTGCAGGGGTGCGCGGGAAGTTCCACACGCGATTAGTCAGGGTACGTGGATTTCAGGGGTGCGCGGGAAGTACCACACGCGATTTGTCAGGGTACGTGGATTTCAGGGGTGCGCGGGAAGTTACACACGCGATTTGGCCGGGTACGTGGATTTCAGGGGTGCGCGGGAAGTTACACACGCGATTTGGCCGGGTACGTGGATTTCAGGGGTGCGCGGGAAGTTCCACACGCGATTAGGCAGGATACATGGATTGCAGGGGTGCGCGGGAAGTTACACACGCGATTTGGCTGTGTGCTCCCAGGTATTACGTGTACACCCTCCACGGCCCCTGCAGGCAGCACACACCACAGGGGACTACTCTGCACACCGGCTCATGCCACCCACCACCCCCACCCCCCAGCAGTGCAGGGGCATCCTCCACCAGGCCCCCACCCGTGTCTCCCACCACCCCCACCCCCCAGCCACCAGGGGCAGCCTCCACCAGGCCCCCACCCATGTCTCCCACCACCCCCACCCCCCAGCCACCAGGGGCACCCTCCACCAGGCCCCCACCCATGTCTCCCACCACCCCAACCCCCCAGCACTGTGGGGCACCTGCCAGCAGGCCCCCACCCATGTCACCCACCACCCCCACCCCCCAGCAGTGCAGGGGCATCCTCCACCAGGCCCCCACCCATGTCTCCCACCACCCCCACCCCCTAGCAGTGCAGGGGCATCCTCCACCAGGCCCCCACCCATGTCACCCACCACCCCCACCCCCCAGCCACCAGGGGCAGCCTCCACCAGGCCCCCACCCATGTCACCCACCACCCCCACCCCCCAGCAGTGCAGGGGCATCCTCCACCAGGCCCCCACCCATGTCTCCCACCACCCCCACCCCCCAGCCACCAGGGGCAGCCTCCACCAGGCCCCCACCCATGTCTCCCACCACCCCCACCCCCCAGCAGTGCAGGGGCATCCTCCACCAGGCCCCCACCCATGTCACCCACCACCCCACCCCCCAGCCACCAGGGGCAGCCTCCACCAGGCCCCCACCCATGTCTCCCACCACCCCCACCCCCCAGCACTGTGGGGCACCTGCCAGCAGGCCCCCACCCATGTCACCCACCACCCCCACCCCCCAGCAGTGCAGGGGCATCCTCCACCAGGCCCCCACCCATGTCACCCACCACCCCCACCCCCCAGCAGTGCAGGGGCATCCTCCACCAGGCCCCCACCCATGTCTCCCACCACCCCCACCCCCCAGCCACCAGGGGCAGCCTCTACCAGGCCCCCACCCATGTCTCCCACCACCCCCACCCCCCAGCAGTGCAGGGGCATCCTCCACCAGGCCCCCACCCATGTCTCCCACCACCCCCACCCCCCAGCAGTGCAGGGGCATCCTCCACCAGCCCCCCACCCATGTCTCCCACCACCCCCACCCCCCAGCCACCAGGGGCAACCTCCACCAGGCCCCCACCCATGTCTCCCACCACCCCCACCCCCCAGCAGTGCAGGGGCATCCCCCACCAGGCCCCCACCCATGTCACCCACCACCCCCACCCCCCAGCCACCAGGGGCAGCCTCCACCAGGCCCCCACCCATGTCTCCCACCACCCCCACCCCCCAGCACTGTGGGGCACCTGCCAGCAGGCCCCCACCCATGTCACCCACCACCCCCACCCCCCAGCAGTGCAGGGGCATCCTCCACCAGGCCCCCACCCATGTCTCCCACCACCCCCACCCCCCAGCAGTGCAGGGGCATCCTCCACCAGGCCCCCACACGTGTCACCCACCACCCCCACCTCCCAGCCACCAGGGGCACCCTCCACCAGGCCCCCACCCATGTCACCCACCACCCCCACCCCCCAGCAGTGCAGGGGCATCCTCCACCAGGCCCCCACCCATGTCTCCCACAACCCCCACCCCCCAGCCACCAGGGGCAGCCTCCACCAGGCCCCCACCCATGTCTCCCACCACCCCCACCCCCCAGCAGTGCAGGGGCATCCTCCACCAGGCCCCCACCCATGTCACCCACCACCCCCACCCCCCAGCCACCAGGGGCAGCCTCCACCAGGCCCCCACCCATGTCTCCCACCACCCCCACCCCCCAGCAGTGCAGGGGCATCCTCCACCAGGCCCCCACCCAT